>NW_020664543.1:6357787-6577215 GCF_002925995.2 Terrapene triunguis | reverse complement strand
GTTTTCACATCCCTGAGCGCAGCAAGTTGCAGCGCTGTACAGCGCCAGTGTAGCCAAGGCCTTTGTGTCCTGGTCCTTTGGGACCTGTTTTTTCTCCTTGTAGTGTCTATCAGCATAGCTGCAGCTCCCTGGGGTCCCCTCACATGCTTAATTTTTTAAAAAACAAAACACTGCAGCAGCCACCTTCTGCTCTCTATAGGGAATTACTTGATTCCCCTCAGGTGGGGCTCATGCTGTAATCAGGGCTGGGTTAGCCCCAGGCTCTCCAGCCTACTGAGCAAGCCATCCTGTTACAGGGATGGACTAGACTCTCTCTCTCTCTCTTATCTCTATGATTCTACCTTATGCATAGCCCTTGAAAATGCAAGACCTGGGGCTAACTTGCACTCGATGAGAGGTGCACTCATGAAATGGAGAGCTAATTTTGGACTCTTATTTCCAGGCAGGGCTCTCTGAACCTGGAAAACGTGGAGCTTTGTTAACAGAAAGCGTATTGCTTGGAAAGTGAATTTGTCCTTCTGGAGCCGCTGAGGTCTGCCTGGGTTTTGTGTTCTGAGGGGCCAGTTTTAAGTACAAGTGATACATGGATATTTATGGCCAAGTAAATAGTTCTTTGCAGCCTGAAAAATCTTCATACTTTGCAGAGACTTCAGAAGACTGAACTGCATATATGTTGAAATCAGTTCAACCGCTGGCTAAGAGGTATAAAGAAAGATGACACCTATTTTGCATGAATAATGGTATTATTCTGATGAATTTAGTTAGACTAATGGGGAAGCTTAAAGAATAAGCTACAGCCCATGATGGATTTTTTTTTAAAGGCAAATAATAAGGTTCTGGAGGGTGTAACCTTAAACAGACATTTCATAAAAGATTCATCCTTGAACAAAAATGTCATGAAAGCATGAAATGAGAAATAGACGACAATCAGAATTCCACTTGAAGTGCTTTGTAGTAATTATTTTAAAAAATCCTCACAAAAGACTCTTTTCAATTGCAGAATAGCAAGCAAGGTCTGTATGGTTCAAGGCCAAATAATTTCTGCAGTGGAAAAAACAGCTTCAATTCTTCGATTCTGAGCTAAGGTATTTTAAATGGGCTCGACTTTCAATTACGGCTTTCTTTCCACCCCTCCACCCCTTTTTTTTAACTAAGGAAATGAACCATTTCTGAACAATATCAGTAGAATCTAGCTTCCTTGGGACATGAATTATCTATAGTCAAACCTCTGTAATCCACTGTTATTGGTGTGATTTCCATGGACATATATATCTTTTGCGGGGGTGGGGGTTATAAAAGTCATGATGTTGATAAAAATTAAGTCTGGAAGGTGATGGTAATTTTGGGGCCAGTCAGGTATGTACTGCATGTGCCGGCATCATCATTACAATACATATCAAAATATTCATTTACTCAATGCATTCCTTCCTATAATGCCTGTTCACTCAGTTTTAAACAAGAGTCAAAGGGTTGTAAAGCTGCCCTTAATTCCAAGAGCTAAACTCTGCCCTTATGCAGTCCCTGAAGTCAATGGGAGTGGTAGCTGTACAAGGGTAGCCCTAAAGTCGTTAAATTCTTACTCAAATTGAGTGCTGACCTTCACTTAAAACTCCATTGTTTGAAGCAGAACCTAGTCCACGCACCATCCCAGAAGATTTTAATTTTAAACTAACTGTTATGCTTTGTTTCCAAATAGTTTGTTCAAGGTGTTAGTTTCTAAACTTTATTTCTTCTTTTCTGAGACGTTTTTTGGTTCCTGATTTTTAGAACTGCTCTCTCTTCTTTTAGGAGGAAACATAGTCTAGAGAAATTAGCACTCCTATATTCTGTTCCCTGACTCAGCCACAGACATGTTGTGTTATCTTGGACTGATCTTTTGAACTGTGCCCTCAATTTACCCATATGCAAAACACATGTAATATTACTGACCTGCCTCATAGAGTGAGGCTTAATTAATGCTTGCAAAGAGCTCTGAGGCATTCAGGTGGAGAATCCATGTTCTAAGAGTCATGGTAAGTATTTCAAGATTAATCTATAACAATAAAGGGATTACAGGCAGGGGGCTGAGGCTCTCTTAACATTAACAATGTTGTACATCTCTTCCCCTGTGAGGGGCTTGTTCAGAGTTGTGGTGTGGATAGCACTATCTGGTTTCACAATGGAGATCTGACATTGATACTTGATGGGATAGTTGGTGCGGGAAACATTATGTCTTTGGAGGACAGGGAAGAGCAGGAGAGGGCCAGCATACAGTAATGGAGTAAATGAGAATGGTAAGATCTGTACTCAAAGAGGTCAAGGTCTATACTTTAATGAGGCTCCCTTGGCATTCACATTTTTTTGGTCCTTAATAGGTTTGGAAGAGCCTGTACTGAGGACATCTGGGCCTCCCCTCCCACAGTGAAGGTAACTTTCAAATAATTTTAAAATAAATGAAACATTAGGATTGTCCTATTTATTAACCAGCTGGAAAAAAAGCAGCTGGGATCGGGGATGACATAGGGACTGTTGGAGCATCGGCGGTTGGAAGGAGTCTTGGTTCATTGAAATAGGGGACACAGAAGTGATGGCAGGAACTAACCCAAACCTTGGTGATACCGATAACCTCTATTTTCATGTAGTCTTACTACAATGCTTTTGGGCTTCCGTGGAAACAGTGGGTCTGACTCGCCACCGTGACTCCAGCGTTACGCTGGTGTAACTGCACTGAAACCAAGCAACATGAGGTGAATCAAGCTCAGTGCTTCTCAAACGTCATCTAAACTGCCATTTGTCTACAAATGGTTTGGGCTTCCTGCTCCTCCCCCAACCCGTCAATGACCAACTCATCCTAACTAGACTCAGAAAGCAAGAGCAATGCCGCTGCGCCAACCCTTCTGCTAGAGCTTGAGGCAAACCCAAGGAATTTAACAAAACGTCCATGTTGTTTCTTGTGCTCCTGAGCCTAAGGCCCTATATCTGGTGAGAGCCGGGAGGTGCTAAGCCAGGTAAAATACTAATATATAACCCAGCCCTGAGCCTGCAACGGAAGGCCAAGTCCCACAGAAACGGTGAGGGAGCTATGAGGAATGGATTCCTCATGCCCAACCTGGATGCAAAGTCTGAGCCCAGTTCCAGAGGTGCCTATGTCCAACTATTGCTGCATTTGAGGTGGGGTATAGTGGACATCTGCTCCCCTCCTGCATGAACTTGTGCTGTGCATGTGTCCCGTGGCTGTGCTCTGGACATGCCCCTCTCCAAGGCTATTCTATTCCATCAGTATCTTTATACTGCACCCATCACCATGGCGTCTGTGGCGCTGCAGGAACCCATGCTGCTTTTGGTCCCCCTTTTGTACTGCAAACATCCTGGTGGCTAATTACTGTAAACCCTCCACGCTATTAATTATTAAGCTGGTCGGCTTTGTAGCAGCAGACAGGCATGGCTGGAATGTGTTTGATATAGAAGGGGGTTGATGTGGGTGACAAAGCTAAGAATGGGCAAGTTGTCTGATTCCCTCCCCCCTGCAATGAATGTTTGGAGGCGTTTGCTGATAGAAGGAAATGAGGCCCCCGTCTCGTTGCTGTGAAGAAGATGGTGAGAAAGGGAGATGAAGCTGTGGCTCATGCATCTCATGGGGGTTGGCCAGTAAGGATATTGGGCAAGCTCAGAAATACCACTTCACTGGATGGCACAGGGGCAGGGCTCACGTCCTAGAAAAATTCTGGGGGCGGGGAACTGTGTCAGCATATAGAACATTAATGTGATTATATGACATCCCGCAATGTTGGACGACATAATGGAGCATATAAACCTAGGAAAAGTCTGGTGGGAGGGTGCAAACCAAGGTAGCAGAGGGCAACTGCCCCTCTTGCCCCAAAGCAAATGATGCCCCTGCAAAGGGCATTGCCAACTAGACTTAGAGGGGAAAGTCTTGCATTGTATTGTCCAGTGGAAATGGTATATGATTGGGGGGGAGGGAGAACTCTTTTCCCCACTCCAGTTCCTAGTGCAGCCATGCGTCAGCTGGGCAGGATTCCAGCCCAGCGCTCCCTAGAACAGCTGCATTTGGAGCATGATTGGGAGACTTCCAAGGAATATTTGGGGTGGGGAGAAAGGGCAAAGGAAATGGTGTTGGTGATTCAGTACCATAGGTGACACTCCTCCTATTGTGCTAGTAGTCAACCAAAAGCTCAGCCTGATGTTAGGGGGCCTGTGAAAATAATAGTGTTTGAGACAGAAAGCAAATGTCCAGACATTCTGGGTTAAAATAGCTCTGTATTAGATAGGAGTTTAATGTCTTACTCTCTGTTTGTACAGGGCCTTATGAGGCCTCTTGGTGCTACCACAAACTAAATGAGTCAGTGATAATACCACCACCAAGCAGCTATCCACTTACAATCCTCTTTGCAACTTCAATGGAATACGACAGTCTTCTTTACTCTGTGTCCTAAACTGCTGTGCAATGTTGTTAGGTTGAATAGCTGCTCTGTTCCACCCTAGAGGTGGCTGCACTTCAATGTGATTTTTATATGGACAGGTATAAATGCATACAGTGCATATAGTCCTTGTGCTAGCCTTCTGCCCAAGATTGCATTTTACTCTTTTATGAATATATACAGTACACGCATTCCAAAAGCGAAAGCTACCAATGCAACAACCAGTTAACGGTTGCTAAGTGTTTATTTACTACATCATTTATCTACTGCATCATCTACAAAACCCAACTCTTGTGAGCAAAGAAGTGAGCAGTTACACTGCCTTCATCAGTGGTTCTCAACCCAGGGAACACGTACCCTGGGGATACACAGAGGTCTTCCAGGGGATACATCAACTCATCTAGATAGTTGCCTAGTTTTACAACAGGTTACATAAAAAGCAGGAGCGAAGTCAGTACAAACTAAAATTTCATACAATGACTTGTTTATACTGCTCTGTATACTATACACTGAAATGAAAGTACAATATTTATAATCCAATTGTTTCATTTTATACTTATAAGGTAAAAATGAGAAAGTCAGCAATTTTTCAGTAACAGTGTGCTGTGACACTTTTGTATTTTTATGTCTGATTTTGTAAGCAAGTCGTTTTTAAGTGAGGTGAAACTTGGGGGTACGGAAGACAAATCAGACTCCTGAAAGGGGTACGTAGTCTGGAAAGGTTGAGAGCCACTGGCCTACATAATAAACACAGACACATTCTTATCAAGTACAAGGAAATGCATATTTCATCACAATACCAGCCACAACAAAAGTAATTAATAACTGCTTAGTTGCAACCCATTTTCTTTAAATACACAATTATATGGAAAAAATTAACTATGCAAAGTTTGAAGGGGTAGTAACAGGTCATTTCTGAGCAAGGAGGAGACTATAGACATTAGATAATAGGTAATGAACAGTCAACATCAGGGTATTTTAAAATGACCAATAACTCAAAAATGGCTTCACAGATTTTCCTCAAACTTGGCAGAAAAATTATTTTTCACCTTCAAAGTAGAAAATGACAATTTTCAAGTCAAACAAATTTCCCAAGCCATAGTTGGAGGAGGTGAGGACAAAGAGAGGGCTTAAATAATGGTATATAATGGAGGCTGGTTGCATCCTTAACTAAGTGGCTGTCACCCTTCAACAACATTGTATACACAGTACTATATGTAATAATGTATATCGCTGGACAGTTTGTAAAGCTCTTTGGACTCCCTTAAGATGAAAAGTGCTATCATGAATGTAAAAATACGGTGTTTGTTATTAGATGTTAATATTATACGTAGCCGCCACAGTTTTACAGTCCCAAAATAGTTAGCTCTTGACCTACGTCATTGCAGAGTGGGGCTGAGTCATGTAAACACATGCTTTATGTGCTGTTAAGTTGGGAGTGGTATCCCCTACCTCAGGCCAAAGCTCAGCTGTTTGCCACATGCAAGTTTGGTCTACTACTATAGAGCACATTCCAACTAGTTGAATGTCCCCTGCCATCTGCTTGCAAACTCATGCAACATTAATGTTGATGAGCTCATACTGAATTTCAGAGGGACTGTATTGTGCATTCTCTGGCAAGTGATCATAATGTGCACAACTGGAAGGTCAATATCTTTTCGCAAGCTGTAACGGCTCCAGAAAATTACCCATGTTGTTCATTCATCATTGCTTCCAAAGAACTAGCCTTCTAGACAAAAAGACAGCCAGCAACAGGTCAAAATCAGGGATGCTAGCTAACAATGGGGCCACAGCAGAAGCTAGATGCCCAGGAAATTCTCACTGTGTTAGTCTATGCTCACTGGCACATAGCTGGCAATTGACCGAGTCTCTTTCATTCTCAGAGCTAAGCACTTACCATCAACAACAGCTTACACAAGAGCTCTGAACCAGGAGGGACCATTAGTAAGAACAAACTGGTCCACAGACATATGAAGCTTCCCTGTAGTATTCATGTCGAGTTGCTCACCAGAATTAATCTGTCCATTTGTGCATCTATATCTTACACTGTGGACTGCATCCTGCATTGCATAGAATAAGCAGTCCAGTGAAATTATGCACAGGACGGGCCTTAACAGGGGGTCAGCAGAACAAAAGGAAAGCAGAGGACCGAGAGAGGTGGTGACAGAGGGAATGAATAATGTGGTCGTGAGGGAAGGGGAGATAAAGGAATGAAGAGGAAAGCAGAGAGAAGAAAGGAACAGGAGAGAACAGGAGACGAAAAGGAAAAAGAGAAGATGAAAGTATAGCATTTCTCAGAGGGAGGGTTCTACTCTTTCTTTCTCCCTTACCCTGAAATTCCACAGCCAAGCTAGTCAGTGATAACCTGAATGGGGGCATAGCAATATTGCCAACCTCAAGCCCAAAATGATAAGATTTAAAAAAATATTGGTATCTCTTGATTTGCCCTCTGAGCCCCTCTGGTTCACGTTCTCAAGCTTTACTCTGCAATCAGGTAGGCCAGAAGCTTGTTTCTAAACAAAAGCTGAAATTCCCACATAAATCACATGACTCCAGGAGCTCAGGACTTCAGAAAAACACCAAATTTTGTGAGGGTTGGTCGTGCTTTCTCTTATCTCAACTCCTCTTTATGGTCTGGGCAATATCTGGCCCAGCATGCAATAACAGAACTGAGACTTCAAACAGTCTCACCACACTGCTATTGCACTGATCAGTGAGTAAGTCTGTAGGCCTGATGGAAGAACTTGGAACAGAAAGCCCTCACTTCTCCATGTCGAACGAGTGCATCCCTGATGACTCTGACTCAAAGTTATTTAGAGAAGTCTGAGATACCCTATTAATTATTACATGCCTCAGGTTCACTGCAAAGCTTTGCTACAACATTTCTGAAATGGTTTGCGTTCCCCTAATAGCCTGATATATTTTGAAAAGTCATAAACAAACAAACCGGCTTTTCAAGTGGAATTTAGAGATGCGTTGCTAGCATTAGAAACACTCATCATAGGAACTGAAAGAATATTAAAGTTTACGAGGTATTTATTATTATTATTACAGTAGAACCTCAAAGATATGAACACCAGAGTTACGGACTGACTGGTCGACCGGACACCATGTGAAACCAGAAGTAACCAATCAGGCAGCACCAGAGGTAAAACAAAAACAAACAAACAAAAAAGCAGCAAGTTCTGTACTGTGCCTGTATTGCATCTTAAAGGTAGGCACATCTGGGCTGCCTGCTCCCACCCCCACTTGTGGACAGTCACTTACAGCAAGACGCTGGGGCTGCCAGCTCAAGGCAGCCGGAGCCAGCAGAGCAGGAGCAGCGCTGGGGTCTGTGCAGCTTTCACTCCTTCCCCCGCCGCCAGGAGGGGGATGCGCTGTTTTTACCCCACTCTGCCAGGAGGGGGACACACTGTTTTTTCTCTCTCTCCCTCACACACAAACACACACACTCTGCCTGGAGAGGGACAAGTTTGCAAACTCCTGCCAGGGCTGACTAGGTTGCTCAGCTGCTGCGGAATCCTGGCCTGGAGTGTCAGCTGCTGGATCTGGGGCCCGAACTGGGCTTTGTCCAGTTACGAACATTTCAGAGTTATGGACGACCTCCATTTCCGAGGTGTCTGTAACTCTGAGGTTCTACTGCACTACTACATGACTAAGATGGCGGTTCTGAGAGGCAGTATGTTTCAGTGGATAGCGTACAGGACTGGGAGACAAAACACCTAGACTCTAGTCCTGCCTCTGCCACTGATTTGCTGTGTGACATGGGATGAGTCATGATACCTCTTTCCCTCCGGTCCTGCCCATTGTTTGTTAACGTGTCAGACGGGGGCTGTCTCTTACTAGGTTTACAGCACCTAGCTTAATGGGACCCTGATCTTGGCTGGCTGTAATACAACGATAATAGCAGGCCATTGCAGAGACTGACTGTCCTTACTCGCCCCTTGGAAATTTGGGTTTCAGCTCCACCTGCTCTCTGACCATCCATCGAGAGCTGAAGAAGAGCTCTGTGTGAGTGTGAAAGCTTGTTTCTCTCCCCTACTGAAGCTGGTCCAATAAAAGATATTACTTCACCCACCTTGTCTCTCATCTATCCATCATGACGTCCAAGCGCCTGCTGTCTCCATGTAGGGCGCTCTAGGGCCTCACAAATAGGGTGGGTGTTTCACCGCAGCCTAACTGGTGGTGTGGAGGGGAGAGAAGGGCAGTGTCAGTGTCAGGATAGTTGGAGATGTTTGGATATGCTCAAAAGAGGGAGGGAGCTGGATGGGATGCCACATGTGTTGCTTTAGATAGGGTCCCTTAGAACTCAGGTGTTGGCCATGGTAGTGATGGTGGACAACCCTCAGCGGGGGGCACTTTGGTTCAGATGAAACGCTGAAGTTCAGATGCTTTGCTGAATTTCATGAGAAAGGAAAATCGAGCTAGAAAGGTCTCATTAATAAGTGTTCTCGTGATGCTTTGGTTCTTCTGACCCACATAAGCCGGGAAACAGAGAGAGTTGTATGAACACAAAGGAAGGAGAAGGACAAAAACCTTCAAGAAGTAAATTCATTAAACCTTTCTGAACCTCCCAAAATCCCTCAGTTCAGCTTTTGGATGAAGGTCTTCTCCAAACCCAGGCATCTCATAAGTGTCTGCCACTACACAGAAGATGTGGGGGAACTGAAGAAACCGATTTTAAAATGATATACATGGAGATGGAAACAGGAGTACGTCATTGAAGACACAAGCTCAATTAGGGCGAGGTGAATCTTGTGAAGTCAGAGCTTTTTGCAAACCTTTCAAATTATTTTTTTGCAAAACTCTAGCTTGTGAATCTTTTCCCACCTGTAATGTAACTGCCTGATGGATTTGTTAGTTGGTGTCTTAACATATGATATGAATTGTACTTGCTCCATACGTTTTGTTGATTTTTCACTCTGTCAGCTCTTTCAGCTGAATTGTTTTCCCATTGAATTTTTATCGTTCTGATGCTCTTTTCTTCACTTTCTATTGAGTGGAATGCAAACCCAGTCAGGTCCAAGTTTGAGTCACAATTTTCAATGGGTTCTAGGGTGACCAGACAGCAAGTGTGAAAAATCGGGACGGGGGGGGGGGTAATCGGAGCCTATATAAGAAAAAGACCCAAAAATCGGGACTGTCCCTATAAAATTGGGACATCTGGTCACCCTAATGGGTTCCCAAGTTAGGCAAAATGAATGTACCCGTCTGCCGTTGAAAACTGTCCCTGCACACAGGCTCAACTGCTATCCCCAAATCCCGGTACTTGGTCTGAAGCTCCAAAAATAAGTTGGGAAGTTGAAGCTATAAAGACCTGAATGCAAGAAGCCTCTAAAAGCATTAAAAAGGCAGAATGCGAACTTCAAACACTCACCATGGGGGTAAAGTTTTCAACGAAGGGTTTAAGCTCTTAACTGTTAACATCTGATACTATTTACTGGCTTCCATTGGCTACTTTAAATATGTCACCCACAGTACTAGCAGCTGGCCCGAGTATTACTAATAATGCATTTCATGGTCATTAACTTGAATTCAGCAAGTCACAAGTGACTTTAGCAGGCATGATCTTGTTAATCACCATTTATAATTACACTAGCTGCCCTCCATGCCCAGCCCAGGCACAAACTATTTTTAAAGCTATATAACGTTTTCCTTTCTTTTGGACAGTTCAAGATGCTCTCATAGGGGGCCCTTTGCCAAGAGAGGAAATGGCAAGTAAAATAATTTGGCTTAGAAGCTTACCCAGTTCTGAGCTCCTTTGAGGCATATGCCACATCTGGTAAGTATCTTGGCAGAAGCAAGACTGCAAGAAACAAATTCTGTTTAAGATTTTAATTAAAAAAAACTAACAGAAAAACTAAAGGAAGGTGCTCAGACCAGCAGGGCTGAATCTATTGGGTATTTTTTACCAGATTCTCCACTACGGAACATCGAGAAAATGTAACGTTCATGTAAGAAAATGCTCTGATTGTTTTTATTACCATCAAAAAACCCTGTTTATTCACAGAAACAGGTAGGCAAGTGCAAATTTTTCCCTGCGCCTCTTCCTCACCTCTGCATTAGAGCGACATAGAAACATATGAATTGCCAGACAGGATCAGACCCAAGGTCTGTCTGGTTTAGTGTTCTGTCAAGGACACTGGCCAATGCCAGATGCGTCAGAAAGTGCTCATAGAAGTTTCTTCCTAATCCTAAACATTTAGTAGTCAGTTTACACCCTCAGGCATCAGACATTATATCTCTGTACATTTATATCCTAACTGATATAACTGGAAATGTTCTTTAATTCAGATCCTCCAGAGGTAAGAGGATATTCCTTCTCCATGGCCCATTCAGCCTTTGGCCTCTCTGAGTCTACGAGGGTGCTGATTGCTTACGGCACTTTTTGATACAGAGTGAAGACCACTAATTCACTTCACTCAAGCCTTTGAACAGCCATTCAGTGGACAGAACAGTTGGTTCCAGACTAGGCTGGCTTTGAAGTAGTGACCTAGAAGTGAAAGGCTTATGTCACGGCTCTAGTTGAACTCCCTTTCCGGACTCTTACCAGACTGCTGTGTATGCTGGATCCATATGCTTTAAGCTTCCTGAGCCGAATCCCGCTCTAGGCCCATTCCTGCAGTGCAGATCCTCTGTCTAGCACCCCCTTCTGAGAGCTGAGACCCCAAGGACCAACTGCCTGGATCCTGAAACTAGTGCCGGCTCCCCCAGACTCTTCAGTAGCTTGATCACATGTTTTCCCAGGGCACTCTGGATTACAGTTAACCTCTCCGGGGACACGTGATAGTTGAAGCACATAATACATAGACTTTGCTAACAGGGTTCTCAAATCAATCACTCTTTACTTTAGACAAACAAGAAACCTACAGCTCTAGAGAAAGCAATAGAACATCTATACACCATTCCCTACCTTATCTTCCTCACCAATCTGGAGTGTTCTTCAGGATTTGGGTTAGCATCCTTTCAGGATTGCAAGTCCCCTCTATTGGACGCTTCTCCTCTGGAAAAATGGAGTCTGCTCTCTCTCTCTCACTCGCTCTCTTCCAGACAGTTTCCTTTGACTTTGACTGGCCCCACAGTCAAAAAAGTTCCTTCTCCCTCCAAAAGCCTGTGCATTTGTTCCTCTTGAAACCACATTATCCTTAGCATATCCATTGCCTTGCCAGAGCACAAGCGTTAAGGTTAACAACTTCTTTGGTTGGTTCCGTAGGTTCTTCTAGGATGACACTGGACAGGGACCGTGTCATCCCATGGTTGACTTGCTACACGTTGAGGCATTCAATGACACAGCAATTTCATGAAATTAACCAGAATTCATAAGCAGTACATAGACGGAGCCCTCCAATCATCACATTTTAGCACCAGTTTCCTCCTTCATGTTATCTTTTGTAGATCCAGTCAAAAAATTTTGAATTTTAAAACCCAGATGAAATTTCAAAGTTCTTAGAAAAACTGTGCTGAAATTCTCTCCCTCCTCCTACTTTCTTGACCAACTATAGAGTTGGTTGAAGTTTTTATGAAATTTCATATTTTGAAATTTAAGAAAAAAGGGGGAAAGAACATTTCCATAACATATTATCCCCTCCCCCCCCCACCCCGATCATCTCTGCACTTTCATTTTGTTACTTTGAAGGAGAAACCTAAACTATTCGAGTCACCAGCACCCAGTAGAGGATTCTGCTCCTCCTGCTAGCAGCGTCAACATTCAGTAAAGACACCCCCTATGTAGAACCCCATGATAGAGAGGTAAGAGCTTCGCATAGTCTCCGCTCTGATTCATATTTAAAGTTACGTTCATGTATTTTTATACATATTCTAAATAAATCTCATATTAGGAATATATCGTCATCAATATTGTGGGCCACATTCATGAGCAGCTTAACCCTGGCTAAGTCTGATTGTCTTGTAATTTACATGGGGCATTCTGGACTCTTCCAGTAACAGTGCACTTGTAGAGAAACTGAGAACATAAATTTTGGTCAAATTCATGTAATAATAGGCTGCCTTCCTCAATTCCCCCGATATTTTAAAATTGTATATGGTAATTTTCTTTACTTTTCTTAAGTTGATGAGTAGTGTGGCACTTATCAACAGCTGCCAGACTCCACTCCAAAGGTGGCTGCATTGCAGTGGTGGGTGAAGTCATTCCTGAGTAAGCAGAGCTCTTAATGCACTTCCAGATCCTTAAGGACATACAAATGTGAAGTTATTATAAAGGAGGCTTTCGATCAAAATGACACTATACTTTGACTGCAATATAAGGGACCCCGATATAAGACTTACTCCCCAGTTGTACAATGAACTCCATGCTGACAAAGGCCCATGTCTGTACAGGGTCCCATTGCAGTCAACAAAGCCTTGCACAGGCGTGGGATATCTGCCTGTTTAATATTAGAGGATTGGGCTCTTAAAATTCCCATTCCAACGTGGGTATGTCATTTTTGCATACTATATAGATCTTACCTGAGATTTTTTTAACACATTCAATAATAAACACATTTGCTGTGGAACCAAAAAAAAGGAAAAGCATTTTGATGAGTTTAAACCCTACCATATTTTTGGCAATGTAAGATTATGTGTTAATAAAAAATTAAACCACTGCAGCAGGGTTTCAGAATATATACGTTTATAATAGAGTGCTGTTTAAGTTTTCATATCGTGTGAACTGTAACACACAGTAGCAAAAGAACAGACATTCCTATTCCCCTTAGATTGTACAGATGTTTTGTGCTCCCAGACAGTATTCTAAAAGAGACGAACAATGTTACTATGTATCTATTATAACATTATTAGCTACACTCCTAATTAATTCTTAGGAATTCCAGGCATTTTTCATTTAGTTCTTAGCAAAGGAAAGAAGAAAAAAAGTAGAAGACGGTTCCTTTACAACTGTTTGACTCATAGAGTTCATAAATGAGCCCATCACCCTGTACCAGAACTGGTATAATTTTATCGGAATGAAAACCATTCTCTTTGATCTCCTCCAGTTCTTAAATCCAGCAGTTGTGTATTCGAACATCAATGGAAATGTGGTTTCAAGCTTCCTCTTTCATTATCTTTCTCAAAGATAAAAAAGAGCAAAAGCAAAAAAAAAAAAAGTTCTGAGCTTTGGAGATGAGGCAATATTTTTACAGTAATTTCTTTATCTGATTTCATCCTGTTTACCGAAGCTGCTGTTTGGAGGATCTCCTCCCTTCCCAGCCATTTTTAAAATGGCTTTTCTTTAAATAAATTTTTATATATATAAAGTATACAACACAGTCAGCTTCCTGCTTGCTCTTTATTGTAAAGGAGATAAGGTTACTAAATGCTATAATGTCTGACTTAGGTTCAGTGCCTGACCTACATGGAACAAGATGGAGATTTAATGATTAAACTTAACTCCTTTATCTTCAGCAAGGGAGAAAAAACACCCAAACAAACTACTTTATGTTCAGGGATGATAGAATTACAGTTGAACACAATAATTAACTCTCTGACACATTCCTGCAAGGCAGTAGATGTTGCTAACCATTCTGAAATGCCCCCTTAATGTTGTTATATTTGTTATTGTATAGTTCTGCTCAGCAGTATAAACAAGCACACACACTAAAGAAGGTCAAGGCTGGAGGGAAAAAAGTTATATATATATATATATATATAAAATCTCTTCTCGGTTGATTCGTACATACCACAGGTGGGTTTCTTGGTTTTATGTTATATCAGTTAGGGGCAAATTTAAGGGTGAATTGAATTAAACCAAAACATGGCCCTGATCTACTAAAACTTCAAAGCATTTTAATCCCCTTGAATAGATTTTTCCATTCAGCCCTGTCCCATGGACTCCCAAATCTCATTGCTACACACAGGGCTGCCCTTGAAAGATGTATTGGTCTCTCTCACCCAAACTGCCGTCCATCCAGGACAGACTGGTTGTTGCTCCATGTTCTTTCTCAATGAACAAGCTAGGGAAGAGCGCACCTCTCTCTCAATCTCTCCCAAACTGGTCTTTTCTTATTGCTGCCTCTGAGCCCCATCCAACCCACTGCATCCAGATCCCAAGCATCTTGAATTAATCTGCCCGAGAGTGAACTTCAAAAGGTTCAAAAGTGTCAGTGCTAAAATGACAGTAAAAGTTTCAGACATTTATCCAAGCAAGACTTGTGCAAAAATGTTGGCAATGCAGCAATCAAGCCATGCAAAATGTTGGGTTTCATTACAAACTTGAAGCTTCATCCAGATTCACTGAAAGACTTGCTGAGGATTGTGAATATTTTGAGTGAACCTTGGGGCTGGTGTGAAGTGGACCCTGGGGTTGGTTTATGGCTTTGTATCAAAACCACGTGAACATGCTCCCTTCTGCCTTATCGTTATTGCGAAACTCTGGAGCCGCTGCCATCCATGTAGATCCAAACTGCGGAAAGTATTTTCACGAACCTCTGTAGCAACTGAAAGCATCAAAAAGAATGAGGAGTACTTGTGGCACCTTAGAGACTAGCAAATTTATTTGAGCATAAGCTTTCATGGGCTAAAAACCACTTCATCGGATGCATGCAGTGGAAAATAGAGTAGGACGATATATATACACACAGAGGACATGGAAAAACGGGTGTTGCCATACTAACTATAACGAGAGTAATCAGTTAAGGTGGGCTATTATCAGCAGGAGAAAAAAAACGTTTGTAGTTTGGATGGCCCATTTCCAACAGTTGACAAGAAGGTGATACAGACTAACACAGCTACCACTCTGAAACCTGAAAGCACCAAGTTACACTTACCATCAACCCAAACCTCTAGCGGTTGCAAAATTGGGCTGGAATGCTCACAAACACCGGCTCCCTTACAAGCTTCCTAGTACCTCCTACATCCACCCAGACTAGAAATACATCAGGAGCAGCTTTTCCCATGGCAGGCTGGTAATTCCACTGCATTGTCAACTCAGTGAATCAGCTAAAATGGCCACTAAGGTCCAGTCTGCCCCATTCAGCAAAATGAGAACACAAAATCTGAATATAACTGGGTTTACTTTCAAAAATCCCTGATCAGGTGCCAGCCTAGCTCTGTTAGATGCAGGTTGCATGTAGGGTCAACTGTCTGAAGCCCCAGACAGTAGGGAACACATATGGGGCTACCCCTAGGGAGCCTCAAAGCCACAGCAGTAACGCTTCACTGAACAGCAGCCGCAGCAGAAAACTGAACACATCTGCAGCTAAGGTGAGTTTTATCCTGCCCCACCCAAAATGTTGACCCAAACCCATCATTGTTCTTCATCGTATCCTAGCCAGGAATAAGGACCTTCTCTGGTCCCGCTGAGCTGTGTTTATGGCAGGAGCTAGAGGAAGAAGCAAAAAGTAGCTTTAAAGCCACCATTTAAGGCCCCTCTACACCTCAGTCTTGGGGCCAATTCAAGTGCTGAAGCAGTCTCCAGTCTACAGCAGAGTAGCATCAGGCCAGTACTACTAGTCTTCACCCCTGGCTATACGGGGATTGCCAGAATGTCGGGCTGCCCCAGCCACACCCCCTTTCCCTTGGGCATTCCCCTTCCACTGGAACCTGGAACGGGAGGTGGTGGAGGAGCTATCATATGGGCACAACGCCTCTGGATGGTTCCTTGATTTTTCAGATAAAGTGGTTTGGGTTTCAGGTTTGGGTGAAGACCTGGGTCAGATTTATTTCTTTTCAGAACCATTTCTCCCATCCCGACAGAGCTTGTATATTCCCCCCACACACACACACACACCATAGCAGCTGAGAAGTTTGGCCAGGAAATAGAGTGTAACTTAATTGATCTCAGCCCTTGCTGGTTAGAAGTGCTGGAAGGAAGCAGCTTGGAAACACAGTGCTTACCCCTCTGTTAGAGAAGAGGGATTTTCTGTCTGGAATTCTATGCATGCCTGTCACACTCAGAACAGACTGTCTTCCAAAAGATGCTGTTTAGCACCAGGGGAAATACTGCGGCACCTTTGACTCAGTTCTTCAATTACATTATCTTGGCCTCCGCATCAATCGGGATGAGATCATTGTCTCTCTGGCTAATCATTACTTGGACAGTTAGCTGTGCTAGATTCCTATGGGCCGCCGTTGTGGCTTGAAGTTACAGTGTTAAGGAAACCATTAGCGAGTGAGGAGTGAGATGCGGATTTCTCTGAGTTCGCTGAAAAAATTGAGATGTGCACAAACGAGAACACCAGCCCAAAGCCTCCTGCACAGTTGGACAGGGTGGGGAGGGGATTGGCAGAATGTAGAGCTGTCGTTTTCTCTGAAGTTACTCCCTATGCTCAGGGGCAGGACGACGGTTAGGTCTGGGAGTCAAACTTCATGGATGTTTGGTTCCAGAATAAGATACAGAGCAACCAACCCAAAGAGCCCTGGTGTTTGGATTTGGAGCCAGTTCAGGGATCTATTGATACTCAGATTCTAAAAATAAACGGATAAAGTTTGGATTTAAAAGAGAAATCCAGAAGAAACGAGAAGCTGCTGAGCTGCGTGGAAAGGGAAAAGGAAGTATTTCTTTGTTGTCATATGGGCCATATTAATTACACCGTGGCTGTCGCCCAGAGAGATCGGTGCCATTATATGAAATAAAATGTAACACAATTCAGTTGTACAGAACTCATGGTGGGGGTAGGTATACTTTGCAGGGATTCATGCCAAATTGCCTTTGGCTTCCATCCAGGTAGCTTTGCACCCCTTCAAACCAGCAAACCTAACCTCCGAAAGCAAAACTGTGTGGGAACTTCTGAGTTTGACCCGGGTGTCAGTGCCAGTGAGAATGGCAAATGTTATGTGATTTTTGATGCAAACCCCACAAATCTGCCCAAAAGTTCGGGGTAACTTAATGAACCTTTACACAACCATGGCCCACCACATTTCAAGGCAATCTGCGTAAGCATGTGGATTTTAGAGCACTTAGAGTCAAGCTTTACACAGAAAGCTGATCTAAAGGTAGACTAGAATAGATCCCCTGTAAAAGGTGGTTTTGAGCTTTGTTACGAACATTTCACACAGCTCTGTTCAATACAACACCAAGCTTCATGTGTGGGCAGCGATGGACCTACAGCAACAAAGCTCAGGTCCAACTCCAAATACTCACTACGTTTGAGGAGGATGTTTAGCGCGGGGATTTCTTTCAGCACATGACAGAGGCAGGGCCTAGCGCAAAGTTTGGCTGCAGATCTGGCCTCTCTCAGCCGTGCCCCAAGTTCAGCGGTGTTTGAATCCGGGTTTTGAATTCAAGCCCAACTCTGCCCAAAGGATGGACCGACTGGTGATGGGAGTTTGAGGGCACAAACAATAAGCAAACTGACCCACATTAGAAAACGGCAACAGGCTTGCTCAAGCGGACGATGTTTTGTTTTGTTTGGGTCTATTGAATGGCAGGGTCTGTTGTCCCTTAATAAATAATAATAATCAATAAAATACTGATGACCCCTGCTCCCCAAATAAACCTCTTTTGAAATTAACTTTGAATCTACCCATTTCTTTTGGTTTTGATGAGGTTACTTTAACATGATGCACGTTTAAAGGGGTGACAGTAGCGACACATACGTATTTTGATCTTTCCTGAGCCATATCTGTTCTTCATCCGCTTAATGTCATATTCACTGCTAAAGTAGTTAAGCCCCTTTTGGGTTTCACAACTGGATGAAACTGCAGGGTAGAAGCTGAGTCCTATGACTGAATGTCTCTATATGCCGCTGTGCATGCTCCAATTTGTTGGACTGATGCGAAAGCTCGTCTATCGTTGTTTAAATTTTATAATTGCATGGGAAAATATTTACAGTGTATGTTTTATCTAGTGGCATAGAGATATGCCAGTCGTCACAGCAGTTAAAATTAGAAATTGGCCTATACTATGAAATTTGGGCCCAAGAGTAAAATCTAGATCTGGATTTACCTACGGTTCTGGAAAGGATGAAACCCTCATGCATCAGGGCATAAACCAGACTCTAATTAATTGGGGAGGAGGGTGTCAGGAAGAAACTTTTCCTGGGGTCACGTTATCCCTTTAATCACAGAGTTCCTTATATCTACCTCTGAAGCAGCTAGTACTGCCTACCTCCAGAGTCAGAATACTGGGCTAGATGGATCACTGGTCTGACCCAGTCTGGCAATTCCTAGATATGGTTTTGAATCCATGTTACAGATATGGGATCGAGCTGTGAAGTTTGGATCTGAATCTGACTCCGACTCCCCAAAAGTTCAAAGAGTTTTGAGTCTTGTGTTCTGGTTTAAATATAGTGCTTGTTAATTAACAAACAAATGTAAAATCCCTGTCTTGTAGGTGCAAATAATGGACAAGGAATAGCCCAAGGATGTTATTGCATATAGGCATCGCATGACATATGGCAGTCAGCGAGGTACAAAAGCAAGAGCACTTTCGAACGTTCATTGTGAAGCTGTCCCACGTAGACAGATAGCTCAAAAACCAGCACAGGACTGGGGGTGGGCAAAGTGGACAGACTGGATGTGGAGGATAGAGGGGGGACTTGAATTATTTTGTTCAGAATTCATTTTCTCTTCACTGTGTTTGGTGAGGCCCCAGAGCTGTTTTCTTTCTATTTGCCACAGTAAGCACTGGGAATCTCTCTAATCACGTTCCAGTTCTCCTAGCTCTGTTACGCTACGTGGTGCATCGCTTGTCCTACTCGTTCTCCCACATGTCCTGGCTCTGAAGATGTGGGAGAGGATCCAGCCATGTGTGAATACACAGGACAGGGAAGATCTTCAGAAAAACTTTAGGGGAGCTGGCTTGCCCAGCCAGTGGGTTTTGGCAAGCCTCTATATTGAGTCCTCCAAGCTCGGAGCAGGGTACCAGTTACATTCTTAAGTCTTGCTGTGTCTGGAGAGAAAGACACAGGGCCCCCTGTGGAGACCCAGCATGGTGACGAGATGCCAGCCAGGGCCATAATTCGCCCACAGCTAAAAAGGCATTTTGGTTAAGTGGAGCTGAGTTAATCAGGGCTGCATTGAATCGCTCACACTGCAACTGGCTGATTAAAAAGAACACAGAGCTAGACTTGAGTAAACACCTATAAAATAGCTCCGTTGCACTTTTACCACCCTAGATCTTGTGTGTCATCGTTGGGAGCAACTACGGCTAGAACAAAGCCAGGACTTACATCTGCCCTTCTCCAAGCCTCACACTGAAGTTAAGTTCCTTGATAACAGTGATATTAGATAGCAGAGCCAGGTATCCCAGCATGCCCCACTTAAAGACATAAGTGTTGCATCATCCCTGTCCCAGCATACCAGGTTTTGCAGTGACGCTTCCTTAAAGGTGTCCTGAAAAGGGTTTGAAATAAAAACCCCGTCTGCCAGGTTCCACCCAAGGACAGAAGTTCCATAGATGCTGTTCAGAAATGCAATCAGTGTGGGATTTTAACAGAATTGAAGATGTTGCTAGGTCCCTCAGATCCTCAGCTGCAGAATTCCGGAGACAAATACATACCCAGGGTGAAATCCTGGCCCCAGTGAACTCAGTGGGAGTTTTGCCATTAACTTCTCTGGGGCCAGAATGCCACCCTTTGTGATTTCAATGGGTTCTCAGGCTGCAGGGATTAACCTAGCTTATGTTTCCTCTACTACAAGATGTGGCCACAGGACCACCATTAAATACAAGTTCAAAGATCTATTCATTTCCAAACACCTGAGTTGCGACTTTTTAAAAAACCATCCATTTGGCCTGGAATTTCTCATACTATCAGCCCCCAAACTTACTTGATTGATTGATTGATTGATTGAGGTGAAAGCTCTACAAAACTTAGCCCAGCTGTTTCTGACTGACATGAGCATGAAAAAAAAATCTCCAAAAATTGTATGTTCGAATAACTCAAAAACGGTTTGATTTTTAAACTTCCCAGACGTAGCCTCTCCTCCTCTCCCCTCACCCATGAGCACAAGTGTCAGTCAGGTGTTTAAAGAAATTTCTGTAAAAGATAAACAGTAAATGATTGACAATGATGTACTGATCATGCCACAACCTCGTGGTGTGACAAGTTTCATTGGTGAAGAATTATTATTGTGCTGTACCTTCCCTGCGATATTACACACACAGTGTGACACAGATAATGCTGTAGGTAGACTAGAGAAACAGCCCAACGTAAAGTAACAATCTCTTTATTCCATCAACAAGCGGCACTTTGGGCCAGATCCACAAAAGTACCGAGGCTCCTAACGTCCGTTGATTTCAATGGAAGTTAGGAGCTTTTGTGGATCTGGGCCTTAGTTACCAAGGTGATAGCTGCCTAAGGCAAATACATGTAACAACTAGAATTGTAATCTAAGCAATCACATTAGCATAGCAACATACAAGGGTGCATCAGCACCCCCATAAAAAGACTGTTAAGGTACATAGTGCAGTCGCGCTATTCTTTTGATTACAGTGTGTAAGATGACAGACAGATTGATTAGAGAGGGGGACAGCTCCTGGTTATCTGCAGGTATCCTGGTAGTCAGCAATGATTGGAAGGCGTCTGGAAGAAACAGCTTTAGTAGAAAATAGGATGATGGAGTCAAAATTCTACCCTACAGCACTATACAAAATAAAAGCAATATTTTTTTCTCCTTTTCAACAGGGAATTTCTCCTCCCTTCACCTCCCTGTGTGAATGTAGACGGCAGAGCAATGGGAAAGGAAATGCAGAAAAACTACCCAATGATTTAATGGAGCGTTAGCAAAATATTATCATTTGAAATGTTTGTCGGCATGTGGCAATGTGCTTTGAACCAGGGATGGTTTAGATTCCTTCCTTCTTTGCAGACTTAATTTCCCCCCATAATGATTATGGAGACCATCGTGGATAATTTTAAGACTCAGGAACACTATTTGCTGAGCTCAGGCATGTTGGGGATATGAGTCTATTTTATTTGCCACCTGCTCTGGCTGGAATGCATGATTTTTCACGCATCCACTCACGGAGTTACAGCACTCAGCTAATCATAAATCACTGACAAATCATAATCAAGGTCATTCATTCTGGCCCTGATCCTGTAATTGGATCTGTGTGGGCCGACCCCTCTGCTCAGGTGAAGCCCTAAATTCAAACATGCAAAATTATTGGACAAATAATTCCTACAAATAAATTGTAGGTCCCAATCCTGCAAATACTTATACAGATGAATAACTCTACACACACAAATACTCAATATTCAATTCAATGTATGTGCTCACATCCATCAAGCTACTCATGCATGTTTTCAGGATCGGGGGAGCTAGGCTGGTCGCTTTTGAGCAGTTTGTTACTAATGTTCAATATCCAGAATGTTTAGGTTTGACTGGATGCATATATCACACAGCTCTGTTTTAACAGATGTCTATAGAAGTACTGTACTTATGCACTTGAAGTTTGATATGTGCTGAAGTACCTTGCTGAATCAGGGCCTAAATCCAGGAAATTGCAAGCTGCTCATAGACAACCCACAAAAGGTGAAATACATCTGACGGCTTCTGTGGTACTTGAGCTGTGCGTAGGACCTGCGTGGGCCCTCCGCACAGGGGTGAATGTCACCCTAAGGTTGTAATCCAACTTCCCTTTGAAATCAATGGGCGTCTTCCTACACATGTCAAGGGGAGCTGGCTCTGAACCTAAATGAAAAGCACAGGGTACAAGGCGTGGGGCGGGGCCAGGATTTCACCCCCCGTGTTGCTTAGACAATCTAGACTGATAAAGAAACCTTTCTAAAACAAATCGTCATGAAAATCACTGCACTGGCAGCCCTAAAAGGCCCTATTTATTCATAGCACAGGTACATGATGGGCAACAATAATGCAAGCTTCCCTAACACTGACCTCTTTGTGGCCTTATCCCTGGTCTGGAGGACCATGGCACTGACGGGAAGAAAGAGAGTCCATTTTCATCTCTCCTGGACTGCCAAGAAGGTTGGCAATTTGCACCAAATGGTATGGATTCCCCATGATCTGGAAGCCTATTGTCCTTCGGTAACTGGATTGGGAAGCAATAATATCATTTCAAACAGGCCACTAAAAGAGTGTCTGATATTTTGGTCACTACCTGGGTCTGTATTGGAACCAGGTACCTAGAAAGGTGAAAGAATCTGTATTGTCCCCAGATATATCACATGTATCTAGCCGCTAAGTATTTGAGATAGAAATTCTAAACATAGAGCCGGTGACTTGGTTTTTTTAAAATGAAAACAGGGTTCTGTTTCTTTCTTTTTTTAAAGAGACTATTCTGCCAAACAATATGGCAAAACTCTACTTTTGCAAAATGCAGATAGCGCCATTCCCCCCTTTTATGGAATAGTGACCGTTTGTTATTGGAGAAGCATATCTTTAAAAGTATCCATGATCCATGAATGTTTCATGACATTGGTCCTGGTTTTTGTTATTAATGGTCAGTTTTCATGGCTGATAACTGGATTTTTGTGGCAACTAGCATTTCTTAGGCATTTTACAATTCATTTAAAAATAATAAGAATGATTAATAATAAAAAAAAACCCCAAACAAACAAACCAAGGTTGAATGTATATATTCAAGGTCTGGAATTCTTATAAGCAACATGATGAGTACATCGGTGCATGAAAATACATTGAAATATTTAAGGGAACACAGCAGGGATATTTTTCTAGATGTTCATGAAATGCATGGGAATGAGAACTTTTGGTAGTCAGCACATTTCTAGCTGGCTCATATAAGTCCACCCAGGGATGGAGCATTTATTTATTTGGTTTTTTAAAAAATGTTCCCTGAGGTGCTTTGGGTTCATGTACACGAAAAATAATAAACCTTACAAAAAAAAAAAAAAAAAAAACAACAACCTAGTAATGAAATTACAAACACTCCTCAGCAAACGGCTTTTTGGAAGGAGTCATGTGACCACACCTTCCCTGTGCCTGAAAGTACTAATCCGCCCCTGTGTCCTCCACTTATCCCACTCACTTCTTCAGAACTGGATGTGCCAGGTGGTCAACAGATCTGGGTTCTCTCGCATCTAGGAGGAAGCTATTTCCAGAGTGGAGAGATCTTTGAAAGCCCCCGGCCTGCAGCCCCTTTGCAGTTAAATCAAGAGGTGGTCAGGTGATCTCAACTGCTGCACTATCACATGATGTCCCTGGTGGGCAGGACCCAAACTACAAAGAGTTAAAGGGCCAAGATCTGCCAGAATTTCAGCCCAACCATACTAAGGGCCGCAAGGAAAGCTCTCTCTCAGCACCTGGCCTCTAACCACAACAAAAGGAGACACTTCGGGTATGTCTACACTACGGGATTAATCCGAATTTAGATAATTCGAATTTGGGAAACAGGTTGTATAAATTCGATTGTGCGCGGCCACACTAAGCACATTAATTCGGTTTTTAACCACATTAATTCGGTGGTGTGCGTCCACACTACCCCATTAATTTAACCACATTAATTCGGTGGTGTGCGGCCACACTAACCCTAATTCGAATTAACAAAATCGATTTTGGCGCTACTCCGCTCGTCGAGGTGGAGTACAGAAATCGATTTTAAGTGCCCTTTAATTCGAATTAACTGGCTCTGTAGTGTGGACGGGTGAAGGGTTAATTCGGATTAACGCTGCTAAATCCGAATTAAAGTCGTAGTGTAGACCAGGCCTTCAAGTGCTGCTCCCTCCTATTGCCTTCTAGCACTAGACGGAGTCTGCACTCCTAAATCCTTTTCATCTTCCTCTCAGAACCAGCAGCCCAGCCTACCAGCAGCCCCGCCTACCATGGGAAAATGGTTGACAGGAAGGCATCTAGGCTCACTGCAGTGGCAGGGAGTGGATTCCAAGAATCCTTCCTCAGTCCTCTTTATTACAAGAAACTAGACACTCACCCTTCTCAGCTGACTGGAGACATTTAGGCCCAAATTTTCAAAAGCATCTTCAACTTTTGGGTGTCTCCATTTCTCAGGATACATTAGTCCTGTTAGTCAGAGATACTGAGCACCAGCTGCTTCCATTGGAGTGGTAATCCATGCTGTCTCTCTAAAAATCAGGCCCCGGGTGCTTTGGGTTGAGCACCCAAAAAGCAGAGGCACCCACAGTCAGTGGCCACTAATGAACATCTGGTCCTTGGTCCTGTCATTCGTGCTTCCCAAGCCACAATGGACTTCAAGTACACAGGTATTTGGTAAAGCTGCACACCACACCGTGTGTTAGTGATGTCAGTGGAGTTACCCCATATTGACATGGGTACAAGTCACAGAAGAAGCAGATCCTTAGAGCTATGGACCAGTTTGACCTCATGGACCTTTCCTCAATCAGTCAGTCCCAGTCGCCATTTCATTCTACTTTCCCATCCCTCTAACTTCCCAGATATTTTACCTTCACTCTCACTAGTCAGTCAACGGCCTGGGTCCAAACTTGCCCTGGCTTTAAGCCTTGCTCCCATTATAATTGCAAAGAGAAATACAGAAACCATGCATGTCTGTGATTGTGGGGGGGAACCTTTTGGTGTGTGTTTCAGTCTGTTCATTCAAGCTTGCAAAGGTGACTCGCAGGATCCTCCTGACCTTTGATGCATCCGCTCATTTCCCTTCCAACTCGCTTTCTGTTGCTTTACAAATTAAGGCGCACGTGAAACCAGAGCAGTTTCTGATCTCTCATCCGCCTAAAAAATTAGAACATCAAAACAATTTTTACAACCAATAAACTAAGCTACTTTGAAAAGTGAGGCAAAGGATCTATCCAGAGTCAGTAAGACATTGTTAGGATCTCTTTGATCGGGAGCCTTAAATGAAAATTATCAAATGGCGCTTTAAAACATACACCCTTTTGTTTGATTAGCCTGCTGTAGATAACCTTTATTAAACCTGATCTAAAATTACAGCCATGCACTGGTGCTTCTTTGATGCCTTGGCTGTTTCATTTCCTGTTTATACTATGATACACGTTGCACTAGGAGATAAAGCACTTCTGAGGGATATTAAGACATGAAAGTCCCTTGGCTATTTGCTGGCACTGTTTTGATGTTTTCTTGCTCTCTAGAAATTAGCATATCCTTTTCAAAGACTGCCTCTGATGAGAGTAATCCTTTGCCATGATGTATTTGCTAAAAGTCATAAATGATAGTATATTGTGTAAAGAAATGACACATAAAAGGGACGATGCTAGATTATTGATAATGAGGCAACTTGTGCACCTCCGCTTTTGGCTTTTATAAAACACATTTTTGACACCATAAATACATTGAGCTTCTATTAATGAGGATTTAATACTTCTGAGATTTTAGAAACTTGCTTAGAACAACTTTTCAAAAGAAAGCTTTTTGGGGAAGTTTAATGTTTTCACTAATTTCGGTAAGATAGTCTGTTAAGCACATTTTGCTGCCTCGGTAATGAGCAATGATGGAAAGGTTTTTAGCTCAGCTTCATCAGAATTAAACTGTGCTGGAATATTTATCTTATTATTTGTATAGTGCCTATTGCCGTAGCAGCTAGGTGGCTTAATTACAGACATTTGCAATGAAATTGTACCATATATTTCCTTTTCAGAAAAAAATAACTTTGATGTACATGTAATCGGAAAGACAAGTGGGCAGATTCTCAGCTGGTGCAAAGCAGCGTCGTTCCATTGAAGCCAACAAAGTGACGCATTTGTATCAGCTAAGGATCTGGCCCAGCTGTTGCTAACGCGTTACCTGTGCACTGCCATGGAATGGAAGGCTATGCTCAGAAAATACACAGCTCATGAAAAAACAACATTTTAGGGCCTGAGCCAAAGCCTTTTGAAGTCAACAGGTGTCTTTCAAAGGCCATTGTACCAGGCTCTGAATATGAACCTATCTGAGTCATAAGAAAGACAATAATCTATCAATAATAATAGTAACAACAACAACATCACTTTGTGCTTTTCATTTGCAGAATACGATACAAACACCCTCCAACACTCATACTAGATAGCAGTAAATAAGGAGCTTAGATAGTACAGTGATTGTGTGGTATAAGAAAGTAAATAGACTAGTTAGTTGGAGCCCAGAGTCTTTCCTAGCTGGTATAAATCGGTGTAGTGATCTGGGTGAAGCAGTGCCGATTTCTAGCTAGGAGCCTGGCTCATTATCTTCATGTTACAAGGGAACGGAGGCAGAGAGGCGAAGGACATGCTTTCCAAAATTGGTTGCCTACAGTTAGGCTTCTAAATTTATATCTAGGCCTCAAAATAAGTGGCACGGGAGATCGTCTATTGAAGCTCACAGAAGCTGAAGGTACCCAGCACTTCTGAAAATCAGGCCCCTTATTTAAGTGCCTTTATGTAGACGTAAGGGTCTAACTTTGGGCACCCAAGTTTGACAACCTTGGCCGAAGGGACTCATCCAATGCCCACTGAAACAAACAGAAAGGTTCCCATTGACTGGAATGGGCACTGGATCAGGCCATAAAGTAATTGGCCCAGTTCCACGGAGGGAATCCGTGTCATAGCCAGGATTAAAAGACAGACGTTGCTGGGTACTATTCCTGTGCCTTTCCCTGTTCATTCTTTTTCACGAGCAGTCTAGCACAGACCATTTAAAGTTGCAGCCTGTGCCATTTAGCAGAGATAACTATGGGATTCTCATCTTCTCCCCTATATGCCTCAGTATCTTGGCCTAGTACACTGGATATTTACTGGTCTGGATGAATTGCGAGACAGGTTGAAAAGAAGGGAGCAGGGAGCACTGGGGCACGAGAGGCCAAATTCTAGCCTTACGGTTCCTATATCCTTGTTCCACCGAAATCAAGGATGAAATTCTTGTTGACTTCAGTGGAACCAAGAGATGGCCCTGGGAAAGGATAAGCAGGTGGCTAGAATTAGACAGGTCACTCTTTCCCATTCAGACCAGGGTCCTCCAGTTGTTTCTGGCGGGATTTGCCTTCTCCCTGCTTTTACTGGATCAAAAGCACGCAGTGCGACAAATTATTACTATTTTAATGGCTGTGAAAATTGCAGCTTGACAGGAAGTTGACAATTGAATAGAAAGAGTTTTTAAAAATTGATGGCGGTTTCTATATCTTCATCAGAAATACTTTCAACTTTGCTCAGAGAGAAAAGAGATGACGAGGATGCTGAGAAGGAACTGCTCCATGAGCCCCTGCTGTCTTCCCTGCAAGGGGTGATGTGGAGTGAAGCCATTTTGGATTAATTCACAGGAAATGGTGATCCTCAAGCCTCCTTTATACAGGGGCCTTTGCTTATTGGCTGACATGACATCCACTAATGGGATTTGTGTAGCCTTTGCCAGCTGCTTGGAGAACTTATCCCATTCCAGTGCTTTGCCATGTGTCAGATAGTGTTTACGGCAACAGGCATGACACTGAAAATCAGCTTACCAGGTATGCGGGATTCCTGCAAATTCCAAATGATTGAACTGAACATGCTGTGTACAAAGACATACTTGTGCTGTGTTCATATTCCACTCAAAAGAGGGACACACAGAATGCACTCTTCCTCCTCAAAGCCAAATGTCTTCTTTTCCCCTCGAGAAATATGACAGGTTTCTGAGGATGTCTCCATAACCTCCTACCAACCCCAAGGCCTCCATCCTTCCAAGCAAGAAGAACATGGGCTATGTTTGAAGCCCATCACCACCACTACTTAAGCAGACCAAGAGGCAGTTGTTGAATGAGGCAAGGGACTCCCTCTTTACAAGGGGCTGAGCTCCATGGCCCCGATCCACAAAGTAACTTAAGAGTTGCAATGCTGAGTGTTACGGTGCCTAGAAAAATCACAGGAACAACAATGTGAGCCACGAAGCCTGAGTTAGGTGCCAAAGCTCCTATACAATGAATGGGGAGATATAGGCACCTTAGGGTGTGTCTCCACTTACCAGGGGATCGACATGCGGTGATCGAGCCACCGGGGGTTGATTTAGCGGGTCTAGTGAAGACCCGCTAAATCGACTGCCAATCGCTCTCCTGTTGACTCCGGTACTCCACCGGAACGAGAAGCATCAGGTAAGTTGACGGGAGAGTTTCTCCCGTTGACCCAGTGCGGTGTAGACACCGCAATAAGTCGACCTCAGGTAACTTAGGTCGACTTAGCCCCGTAGTGTAGACCTGCCCTTAGAATGGGATTTACAAAGCTAGCATGCTAGACATGGAGCCACCTAAGCTAGCCAATGGCAGATGCCAATGAGAGTGGTGCATGCCAAGCCCTGCCCCGTCTGGGAATTTAGCACCTCAGTCCAGGCTGCAGGGATGCTCCTATCTCTGTTTGTGATTCACAAACCGGGGAATATTTGCACTAGGCTGCCTAAATCATATATGGGGCCCGATCAGAGGCCACCTAAAGACACAAAAAACAGCCTGGGCTGGGGGCTCCCTCAATCCCGCCTATTGAAGTTGTTCCACTTTAATTAAACAATTAAATATTAATTGGGCCAAAGAAAGAGCTAGAATGACTCTATAATCCAGTGGTTAGGGCCCTCACCGGAGAGGTGGCAGATCGCTGTTCCAATTCCTTCTCCTCATCAGGCAGAGGAGTGACTTGAAGTGGAGGTCTCCTAGGTCCCAGCGGAGTACCCTAACCACCAGGCTGAAGGTTACATGGCAGGGCTGGCCCCTGCCACCTCGGCTGTTTTGTGTGGAATTAGGCGGCCTCTGAATACACCTACTGGATCAGGCCCTGCTTGCCACGTAGGCGGTCGAATACCTATCTTTCCCTGGTTCGTGAATTACTCTGGGCTTAGGCAGGAGACAGGTGCCCAGGCTAAGGTTGCCAAACCTCCAGGATTGCCCTTGAGTCTCCAGGAATTAAATATAAATCTGCAGGAGATAGCTGAGAGCAACCCAGGAGATACATCCTAGGGCATTCTGAAATGTTGAATCCGATCCATACAGTAGTCGAGCTGGTGTTTAAAATGCCATGGCAATGTGCATTTGCCTGCCCATCAGTTGCCCTGTGCATGCATTTTTTTTTTTACCTTGTGTGGCTGCGACTTTATGTCATGACGTAAAGTCTGTGCACTGTAACTGATATATGCACACACACAGGCATGTTCATGTTGTCTCTGTAGTCTATGCTACACTGCAACTGCCTCGCCCTTTCCAAAAAAGCACAGAAATGGATGATGGTGAAGGCTCTTCAAAACATAGCAGCTCCGAAAGTACCGTAAAAAAGAATTGTTACAATGATGGCTGGTGTAAAGACCCTGACTATAAAAACTGGCTTCACAAAGTCAATGAATTTACAGCGGAATGCATTTTGCATTGTCAAGCATTTTCCGTTAAACATGAAGGGAGACAAGCTGTTAACATCCATGTGGAATGTACAAAACACAAGGAATCTGAAAAATCAGAAATGAACACCTGATATTACTTTTTTTTTTTTAAACACAAAAAGGACACATCTCAAGAAAATCTAGTGATGGCAGCAGAAATTGATTTTAAGTCTAATCAATGCGTTTTGGCTGTATCTGCCATTATCTAATGGTATGCTAGTTTATTTTCTGTATTTTTAAATGGAATTAACTAACACTTAAACATGCCTTAACAAGCAAAGTAACCTAAACCCAATCTCGCTATTTAAAAATAAGAGATTCATATTACAACTGGAGAATTTGCAATGTGAAATTATGATTCATATGGTGCTCCTGATTTCCACCAAAGGCAAAATGATGGCTCTGTAGTGAATGAGTTTTAGAGTAGAGTAGGTCAGACATTAATGCCATTACGTCATGTAATGAAACGTCCCGGAATAGATCCAAACAGAGTTGGCAGCCCTAGCCCGGGCCCTGCGAGTGAGGCAGCTAGGCACATGCTCAGAGGCAGAAACCTAGGCACCTGGAAAATTTTTATTGCAAAAACATAGGCGCTGAGTGACTTTAGATGTCTACAGGGTGAGGCGGCAGCCGAGCAGGCATTTTGTGGATCACAGTGGCGCCTAAAAGCAGGACTTAGGCGCCTTTACCTTTTTGTATCCTGCCCAATGAGTCTGCCTCCTTCCAAGTGCCTCACAGGCTAGCCGTGGGAGAGAAAGACAGGCCAAGTGCAAGGGGCTGCCAGTACGTCACAAGGTGGTGAATAATTTGAGGATCATGAAGAGGTGTTGCTCTCAAAATGGAGTTTAATAATAGTCGGTATCAAAGCATAAGCACCTTTAAACGAGACAGCATATAAACTTCAGAGCCTTGCAAGAATGCTGGAGGGCAATTACTGCATTTTATTCATTGTTCAGTCTTGCTCGCTACAGCAATTTTGGTGCTGATGTGTCATTGCCCCAAGCACTGCTTTGTGGGACAGTGTTTCCAGGAATTCAGCTTCCAGGATGGTAGCACCCATTGGTTGGGAGGTAGGTGGGATCTCTCTTCTACCTGCAGGACTAGGAATGTACTTTAGGTGTAACATAGCAAACAAACCAACAGTCAAACAAGGCTTTATTGCATATGCAAATTCATCAGGTAAAGTCATTGCAGCTTGTGCTGTTGCAAGGTAAGGCATACACAGCCACAGAAAGGCAGGAATAATGAAGGCTCACCCGTCAGAAATTCACAATTCAAAAGGAAAAGAGCAGATGGCTTGTTCAGGTATTTCCCACACACTGCACACCAACGCCTGTAGCAATCTCAACGTCCTCTTTCATATCTCCCTCCTGGATCCCTGTGTTCCGGTCTCTGCTCCCACTGCACTGAAATTGCCCTTAACATAGTCACCAAGGACCCATTCTTGGCCATATTGCAGGGCCTCCTCTCCATTGCTTAATCCATGCACTGTCTCCAACAAGGCTGATGTCTCCTTTCTCATGTAAACTCTCTCCCCACCCCATCTTCAGAGACGTTGTGCTTTCCTGGCTCTCTTTCTACCTCTCTAACTGCTCCTTCAGCATCTCCTTTGATGACTTTCTCCTGCTGTTTGCCAGTGTCCTCCAGGAGCCCTCAGCTCTCTCCTTTGCGCTCACTCTGCAGTCTCATCTAGTCACACAGTTTTAATTACCATCTCTGAGCTGACAATTCAAAGGTCTCCCTGTCTGGCTTGAGCAACCATCCTCTGTTCACCTCTCCTGGATGCCCCATTGCCAACAATTCCACGTGACAAACAGAACTCCTTGTCTTTCCATCCCTTCTTCCATAATGGTCAGCAATTTCACCAGCCTTTGTCCTAAAAGCTTGCAATCTCCCTGTCATTCTTGTCTCTTCTCTTCTCCCTCAATACAGTAACTGACCCAAATGCCACCAGTTTTATCAATTCAGAATCTCCAATATCCATCTGTTCCAATAGTTTGCAAGCAGTTCACAGCCTGCAATAGCTCTGCGTAGAACCCCATCCAATAATGTCTATTCTAAAGATCTAAGGATCTGCTTGTCTTTTCATTGCAGTTGGTAGAGTGGAAACCTTCCTGCCTTCCTTGGGGCCCGATTCTCCAACCCTTACTCACACATGTAGTCCCCACGGCTCTATGCCATAGATGGATGATATGGGCAGGTGCCAGGCACCCACCATCCACACTTCTGGCACTGCACCTCAGTTCTTACCAGTAGCATCCCGTGTTGTGCTAGTCTTGGGGAGAGACTGATGGACGTTCCAAACTGTATGGAGCCCGTGGTATGAAGAGATGTTCTCTGGCAGGCACCCCAGGTTCATATATAGTATCACTGAAGCTCACAGCTTTGAATGCTTCAGGAACCACTTCTTCTCTCACTTGCTTCACTTTCACACTGGTATAACTCCACTGAAATCAATGGAGTTACATCCAGTTTACACCGTGTGAGAGGAGAATCAAGCCCCTAGACACCCGAAAGTGACAAAAGGATGAAAGAAGAATACAGTGAAATGAACTAGAAAGCACGTGTAACCTATTGGTGAATGTGTGTTATAGGTCCCCCTCTGGGCCAGCTCCACAGAGGACATGAGTCTGTTACAGACCCAGTTAGGCCACGCCCACACTACGAGCTAGGAGCGTGAGTCCCAGCTTGTGTTCAAATACTTGTGCTAATTCCCTGAGAGGTAGCGTGGGTATAAATAGCAGCATAGACACCAGGGGCCTGGGCAGTGGTGGCACAGTGTGAGTATAAACTCATCTGAGTCCTGTGAATACATGCTTGGCACAGCTAAGCTGTGCTTCCACCCATGCTATGGTAGAGATACTATTTATACCCAGACTCTCTCTCACTGAGCTACATGAACAGGAACTTGCATCCCGCAGCTCATAGGGGAGCCATAACCTAAGAGAGGCTTAGCTCAACCTGCAGCAGCTCAGGCTTTGCGCTCTGAAGATCCCCAGTCCAATCGCTGCTGTGTTAGCCAAGGTAGGGGCCGTCTAAAATGCATGTCCCCCTCTCTCAGGTATACCGCTGGCTGATCCCAAGATTTCCCTGTCAAGCAGTTGCATTGCACAAGGGCCAGGGGATCCAAAATATTTGGCTCGGGACTTCAGAATCTGAAGTGTTTATTTCTGGCTGCCACAATGGTTGTTTTCGGGTGCTGCTGATGGAGTTGCTTGGTCACACTCAGTGGAGCAGGCAGGTTCATTCCGAGAGGTGTAATCCCTCTGGAATTCCTCCCTCTCCCCCCCCAACCACACACCTCCCCTCTCTTTGTCTCTCAAGCGTCATTACAGCTTAATAATGAGCTCAGAGGCGCTAAGCCGAAACCATCTCCCTCAGATCCTCCGCACGCTCTTGTCAGGCACGTTGGTAATGAAAACACAAAGTGTAAAGATATCCCCTTCCTCAAGGTAATGGAAAACCTGAGTGAAGATTGACAGTGGAAATGAGATCGTCTGATTGAGAAGCCAAATAAAAAGGAGGAACATCTGGTTCCATTTTTCCTTGTGAAATTATCTCACACTGACCAAGCAGGACCTTCTCTGAAGTATATAAATGTCGAAGACACACACACATGGTTGTTATCAGCCAGTATTGTGCAAAATTAAATTGGCTACTTTATGGTGAAATGGAGAAGGAAAGCAGGCATTTCAAACACATGCGTGTCTCTCAGCAAGGTCTGGAAGCGATCACGCCACAAGGATGGCTACTTTAAAATATCTACAAGTAGTTAAGGCCATTCTGCTGGAAGAATAAGCTGGAGCTGAATTTAATAAAGTTATCAAGGCCATAAGAATCCAGGGGCCACTGCCTGAAACTAATAAGCTGTTTGGTGAGCTTGAGATAGTTCATATGTGCAAAGCATTCCTTTAGAGCTGACCTGCAAAGGTAAAGTACCATACCAAATCCCACTAACTTTACCAAGATGTGCGGCCTGCCCCCCTTGGCTAGGCTTAGGCAGCTAGACTACAGGGGACATTCAACACATTTTTATATAAAAACTGGTCAGGGGGGCGGCTTCTTTCAAGCTCTGCAATGCCCATCACTAAACACAGCTGGCCAGTGATGGTCCAGCGTGTGCTTTGCAGGCAGTGGCATGACCAACATAGATACTTGATGAATACAGCACCGGGTTCTTGAAGGTCATGCCTTTTTCTCAAGTATGCTGAACCTTACACATATTTTTGCTTCATTCAAAATGGCAAATGCGAGATAACAAAACTGAACGATGAAGAACTAGGAGAGTTACCCAGCAATATCGAAGGATAATCGGTTACAGTAACAACTAGTTCCACATCCAGCACTTTTCAGCCATAGACTTCAAAAGCACTTTACAAAGGTGGTCGCTATCACTAGCCCCATTTTACAGATCGGGAAACGAGGGCTGGCAGAAAAGTTTCTGATGGAACAGTTTCTCGTTGGAAAATGCTGATTTGACAGACTCAAAGTATTCTGCAGGAAACGTGTTGATTCAGACAATATTTTTGAGGGAAACTAGGCAGGCTGGAATGCCAGCCATCTGGGTGCCACTGGGGGATAGGCTGCCCAGCTCTCTGGTGGCCAATTCTCTGGGCTACCTGACTCCTCAGTTAGCTGGCTGGCTCCCCAGCTGCCTGCCTGCCCAAGCTAACCACCTGTTGGACGGGTGTTTGGCTTGATACCCTGGCAGGACCGCCATCTCACCGTCCCTGACATTTTCAAACCAGTTTTTGGTTCTTACAAAATGGACGTTTTCAAAAATTTCCATTCCGTATTTGAGGTTTTGTTCAGATTTGGAACAAAAGTATTTTTGGAACTGGGAAATTATCTGCAGGATGGACATTCTGATTCCTGCACAGCTCTAGGGGAAACTGAGGAAAAGAGTTTGAATTAACTTGCCCAAGTTCCCCCAACAGGTCAGTTGCAGAGCCAGGAACATACCTCACTTCTCCTGAATCCCAGTCCAGGGCACTATCCATTAAGCCATACTGCCTCTATAAGTGTTCCATCAGCGTAGCACACCTTTCCAACTGAGAGGGAACCACGGGCAAAGGAGGAGATTTCAACATGCCTAATAACAATCCCAGATATTCCAGCAGATTTTAATTTTCCAATTCAAATGCAGAAACGGAGCACAAAAAATTACAGAGACAAATTCAGAGCTGGTGAAACTGGGCACAACCCCCAGGCCTCTGAAAATTCCTCTTACTCCAGGTTGGAATTTGGTTCATCATTTGATACCCGAGTGCTGGAATTATGGGGCTAAATTCTCAGGCTGAATCTTCAGGAGATGCTGACTATATCTGAAACAGCTAGAAGAATAGACTCAGCCATATTTGGTTCTGACCTACTGGTTCATCTAATTTCCTGCCCACCCCTTCCCTCCACACTCACACACAGTTTGAAGGGGTTCTGAATGTTGGTTTTAGCTTTTCTCTGGTGTATACAGGGACTGACTAGGAAGCCTTTGCCCCTTGAAGTCAATGGTAATACTCATGTGACCAGTGGGAGCAAGGGTTGACAATTAGGCCCACACGATTATTAATCATGTTTATTACTGTAGTGCCTTGGCATCAACCAAGAATGGGGCATTGTACAGACAGAGCAGTAGACAGGCCCGGCCCTGAAAAGTTTACAATAATAGCTACTTAGGAAGAATTTACCAGTGCATCATCAATGCCACATAGTGACCGAAAGGTAGATCAATCTTTAAAAAAATATATTAAAGCAAGTTCCCACTGCAATTAACTTTAAAGCTCTCCACTATGGCTCTGTGAAATGATAGTGAAGCTGGCGTCAGAGGCGTCCTGTAATTTGGACTTGGATTTAACAGGGAAAGAGTTATGGACAAAACTTCCAAATTGCCTTGGGAAACATGAAACTGAGCTTCAACTTTCAATGGAAATGCAGTTAGGAAAAACCTCAAAAAGCAAACTGCAAGCTTCACTCGCTGATTTCCTCTCCCTTTCATGGCACAAATTAGAGAACACAAACTTAGCAGAGTTGCAGGCATCTAAGAATAGCTTTGATTTTCCTAAACATTTACAATTCTGTTTTATGTATGTAGTCAGAAAAAGAGCAAGGAAATAGGAAATGTAAATCTTTAAATGAACCTGAATACCAGGGAGACGTTACATATCTGCTCATAACAAATGGGATTTTGCAGCTCAATCTCAAACAGGGAAATCACAGAGACTCAATAGCCATGGATGCATGGAATAAAATCAGACATGGGATGGTTTTTATAGGATCTTTTTTTCCTCCCTTGTAGGTTAAGAAAACTATGGTGGCTTATTATATCCCTGTTTACTTTGATGCCTGCCATCCATTTCTGTTTCCCGGCTCACAGAGATGGAACCCATAGCTGTTTTGAGGATAGCAACATCACGCCAAGCCAAAAGTTGCATTGCTTGCCTCTGCAAACAGGTCGAGTGGTCACTCCTTTGCACTTGTATTCTGAGCTCTGGACAGTGTTGCCATTAAAGCCAGCGATGACGTGTAACTGTTGATGCGGGCGCCAGGGGGGGGCACACAATTTAAAGGTTCTGGTGGTAGGCAATGGGGTTCAGGGCAGGACATATAAACCCTGGCAGAAATTGGGGGGAGGGACATGACCCTGTGTGGCCCCCTCACCACCATGCGTCACCTCTGATGAAAGTTAATATAATGCAAGGCTTAATGAATCTAAAAGCTGGGGATCTGAAACCACCTCGGGACATGGAAGATTTACAAGGATTCTGGAGCGCCTGTTGGGAATTTTTGATATAATGTAACATTTACAACGGAGACATTGTTCTCCTTGTCGCAGCAATGCTGAGGGAAGAGTTGCATTTGGGGGAGGCTATTAGATCTTCCCTCAGCAGGATGGCCCTGATACAGCAGAAAGCATTAAAAAAGCAATTTAAAAAGCATAATGCTCAGGAAGCACCTAATTTTACTGCCAGCTGGGTGTTAAATTAATTGCGTGTGTGTAGAATGCAGCACAAGATGGAAGAGTCGGTCTTTAAGTGCATGTACTTTGTTAAGAGTGGTTTTGTTTCTCTCTGGTCAAAAGAAATGGGGTAAACATCATCAAAAGCAACCAGGTGAGGAGTGTGATAATGAGATCAATTAGGACAACGCACATTTGCTAAGTGCTACTGAATTGCGATAGCAACATAACAGTTAACAACAATACACACTTATGAGCATGTGTTCCCATCGGTTTGGAAGCAGAAGAGCTCTCTGAAATCAATGAGGAATGCTGCCTAAACATGGAAAAGCTTCCATATGAGGAGAGATTAAATAGACTGGGACTTTTCAGCTTGGAAAAGAGATGATTAAGGGGGGGTATGATAGAGGTCTATAAAATCTTGACTGGTGAGGAGAAAGTGAATAAGGAAGTGTTATTTACTCCTTCACATAACACAAGAATGAAGGGCCCACACAATGAAATTAATGGGCAGCAGGTTTAAAACAAACAAAAAGAAGTAGGTTTTCACACAACACACAGTCAACCTGCAGAACGCTTTGCCAGGGGATGCTGTGAAGGCCAAGACTATAATGGGGTTCAAAAAAGAACTAATTAAGTTCCTGGAGGATAAGTCCATTAATGGCTATTAGCCAGGATGGGCAGGAATGCAACCCCATGCTCTGGGTGTCCCTAGCCTCTGACTGCCAGAAGCTGGGAGTGGACGACAGGGGATGGATCACTCAACGATTGCCTCGTCTGCTCATTCCCTCTGAAGCACCTGGCATCGGCCACTGTTGGAAGACAGGATACTGGGCAAGATGGACCTTTGGTCTGACCCAGTATGACCGTTTTTATGGGAGGGACATTCACTCAAGTGTTTCAAAGCACTTGACTGGCATATACTGATTAAGCCTTGGACTGGCCCTGGAGATCGTTATTATTCCCATTTTTCAAAGGCGTAAATTGAGACCCAGAGATGTTATGCCACTTGCCCAAGGTCAAACATCATTAGTGGCCGAGCCAGGAACAAGACCCAAAACTCCCCTGCATTAGTAATTAGGAGACACAGTGGCTTGCGTTCCAAAGACAGCCTGTTGTTGAGAAAGAACCTTTTAATGAACATGTCCCTCTGAGCAGCCTTCCCTCTCTGAGGGTGTCATTTCAGAAGCTCCACCCACGTAAGTGGCACTTTGTGGAATGGCATTATTGTATTAGCATCTGCTTACTAGCTGACCCTTAGGCAGTGAATCTGGTGCAACTCCACTGGCGTCACTCCTGATTCCCACCAGTGTCAACAAGATCAGAATCGGGCCCCTCATCTCCATTCTCAAAGGCATTATCTTAATTCTCGTTGCCTGATGCATTATGCAAAGCAAGAAACTTTCATCTGAAGCCATGTGCATCTACATTATTAGTATTATTATCTGTATTATCATAACACCTCAGAGTCTTAGTCATGGACCAAGCCCACATTGTGCAAGGCACTGTACAAACACAGAACACAAAGATGGTTCCTGCCCCAACGAACTTATTATCTAAGTATAAGACAAGAGACAACAGATGGATCGGCGGATCAACAGGGCGTATAAGGACACAGTGAGACAATGCACGTCAGCATAAAAGGTAGTGGTGTCCGCTGGGAATAACCAGAGTTGTTTTCAAATTTACATCTCAAAGTTCAGACTATTTCAAGCCTTTTTATTTGGTCAGGAACTCACTTTTGTGTTGGAAATACCCCAGACTGTAATAGTTTCTCTCATACTAGATTACTTGGCGTTGTACATACACTGACAAAGTGCAAACTCTGAAGTCCTGCCAGACGAAAACAGGCACCCTATATGGCTGAAGGAAACTTTATGATGATTATTTATTAGCTATGTAGTCTCACGCATGCTCCCTGACCAAAAAGAGCTTACAATTGAAAGGCATAAGCAGAGTCCGACACAAGTGACTCACACAAATCTATGGAGAAGGAAAGCGTCAGAGCCAGGATTAGAACTCAGTGGGTCCCAATTCCCATGCTGTGTTCAGATCATGGCTCTGTCCGAGCTGGGGGAGAGAAACTAGCAGTTTAGCATCAAAAGGGTTTTGGGGAACCTTTTTGATTGTTTCCGTCCACATGGTTCTCACATGGCTTGAATTTTGGGTGGAGTGTTGGGGCAATTTGGAATCTCAATTAAACCCATTGAGTTTCATGGGGTTTGGAGTAAAACCGTAGCCCAGAACCCCTGGCACAGAGTAAATTCAGCCCTTCTTCATTCACAATTTGGTCCGGTTTCTCTGAGAGTTTGGTCCCACGGTAGCATGAAGCCCAGCCCCAGGTTTGCTTGAGACTCAGGCCCAGAGTCTGTAAATCTTAATTAACTTTTCAGAAAACCAGGCCTGACTTTCGAGTTTAACGCAAAACACAAGCCCAGGCACTTTCCTGTGGTTTGAGGTATCATGGCGAAAGATTCACTGGGCATGAGAGTCTACCTCCTGGTTTGGCTGTGTCTACCTGGTCACCCTAGACAGCTAGGCGTGTTGTGGATGTGGGTCCAAACCTGTCTCCGGTATTAACTATTTGTGAGTGATCAACATTTTCAGTCACTCACTGGGAGGTGAGAAAAGACAGATGATAAAGTACAAAGCAAGACTGTTATTAACCCTTTGCGTGCTGCACAGTCAATCTTTTACACACTAGTCAAGGAATTTTATACTGTGATTATTTTTTAAAGGCCCCATCCATCAGCAGAGTTTTATAATGGCTATATTATTTAAAATATACCAGCTCACATGTTCATTTGAGTTAAAAACATTTAAAAGTATATCCTTAACTTGTAACTTGACTATGATCCACTACTTTGTTACTTCACATATATCACTGCCAGTTTCGCTCTCTATTGCTCCACACACTGATTTTAATGGACTCAGCAATATCCCAGCAAAAGGGAAAAGGACAATTTTCACACAAACATGATGGACAACATATGAAAACAGTCTCCTGGCAAATCCAGTCCTTGGAGGTACTTCTGCATGTCACCATTGTAAAAAGCACCAGCTTGCTGGCCAGTAATTAGCTCTGCTGAATCATAGAATATGAGGGTTGGAAGGGTCCTCAGGAGGTCATCTAGCCCAACCCCCTGCTCAAAGCAGGCCCAAACCCCAGACAGATTTTTGCCCCCTATCCCTAAATGGCCCCCTCAAGGATTGAATTTACAACCCTAGGTTTAGCAGGCCAATGCTCAAACCACTGAGCTAGCCCTCCAAGTCTGACACAGCAGATCTAACTTCAAAGGCATGCATTTTTGAGGCACTTCTTTCTTGCGAGAGCCTTTCTAGAAGGGACTGCTTAAGTCCCTCCTGTGATCTCACACAGTAGAGCTAAAAAGTGGATTAAGAAAAAGTAATAAGCTAAAGGGGAAAAAAAAACAGTGCTTTGCTCATTTATTTTATATATTAAGGGGAACACTGACCTTTGTGATATCTTTTTTCCCCTAGTATTCATTGGTGATGAATAGAATGTATTCTGACTTTAAATGAAACAGAGTGCTTTGAAAAGACAGAAAATTAGCAACATATGGACCAAAGAACCAAAAGAGATGAGAAAAAGGGAAGGGGGGGGGGAACTGAAAGAAGTTTCAGATGTCGCTGTGATCTTGCACAGAATATTTTAATGTATATATTTTCATATAGCGATTAGGGAAGGTTGGAGCCCCCTTGGACATCTCACTGACTATGTCTTTGTTCATGCAATGCAAAGCAGGAACTATCACCCATTCATGCAAATGCGTCTTGCCTCCTCATTTTGATATAGAAGCTGACCCTGTAGAGGGGAAGGTAGCATAATCTAAAAAACAAGGATATTTCTCCCTTCAGTATCTCACCTACACTGTGAAGCAGAGCTTTCTGTTCTCCATGGTGTCAAGAATCAGGGGGTAGCCGTGTTAGTCTGTATCTACAAAAACAACAAGGAGTCTGGTGGCACCTTAAGGACTAACAGATTTATTTGGGCATAAGCTTTCGTGGGTAAAAACCTCACTTCTTCAGATGCATAGAGAAGAAGTGAGGTTTTTACCCACGAAAGCTTATGCCGTGAGGTTTTTACCCACGAAAGCTTAGGCCCAAATAAATCTGTTAGTCTTTAAGGTGCCACCAGACTCCTTGTTGTTCTCCATGGATATCAGTCTGCTCTCACTTATACCACTGACTTGCAATTCCACTGACTCCAGTGAAGTTACTTCTGATTTACACCTGATTTATACTGTTGTAAACAGAACCAGAATCAGGCTCTATGATACCGATCTGCAGGTCCAGCTGAGCTCTGCTCAGTGCAGGACCCAAGATAAGGGGCGTACTTTTTGTGCTTCATTCAATGCCAGCTCAAGTCACTATGACCTCAGGACAACTATAGATTTTGCCGGCTGGCAATGGTTTCCAAGGGGCTGTTATAGCAGCTGAGGATCATTGGCCTTCAAATGCACTCTACACAATGCCCCAAACGGTTCTGACATACCCTCTACTCCGACTCAGCCTAGAATCCCCCAAACCCATTAATGTCCAACTTTAACTCTTTCTTAATAAAGTTTTTTGTTTGGAAATTTCTTTAGTTTTTGCTCCAAGTTTCACCACAGTTGTGCCTCCTCATGTGTAAAAGAGAAAAGGAGGCACTTCCTAGGAGCTAGATCCTCATCTGATGCAAATCGGTTGAGTTCCACTGAAGCCAAGAAAGCTACACTAGTTTACACTAGCTGAGGATCTGGCCCATAAATTGTTCATAGTGTTCCGATGAGCTGGAATGGTCTTCAGACCAGGAAGTGGCTGAAACAGCAGTCGGGCACCAAAAGCTGTTTACAGTTAACTCTAATTTAATCATTTAAACATTTTACTAACTGATTCAATATTTGTAATTAAAGCCACACAGAAATTGCATTTTTAATTAAGGTCTGATGCAAGCCAACCTGATTTAGGAAACGTGGAGTTAAGGCTGCCAGTTCCACCCTTCACTCACTTGCAGCACATGTGTTGAAATGTCACATGCTGCCGTGAAACACCTTTAGAGAGGTAATTAGCATGGTGACCGATGAGATTAACCTGGGCTTTGCTGCCTATAGAACAATGGCTTTTGGAAATGCCACATTGTAGATTTATGCAGACAATTCATATAGACAAAAGTGTCTTTTCCGGGTGAAACCAGTCTGGGTACAATTAGCACTCTATCGTGCTAGTCTGTTCAGCACAGAGCCAAGTCTGCTTAGCTTTTCCATTCTTTGTCATTTGAACTCAGTTTAAAAAATAGTAATATGCTTAGTACATAAGCATGGATATTGTTATGTGCTCCCTACATTACTGATAAGCACTAGGTATCTTCTACACTTTCTGTAGTATATATTACATTACCATGCTTAGACACTTTCATAGACCCGTTATCAAGATGTTTATTTTCATCTTGAACTGTCTAGCTAGAAGCTATTCTGAAACTCAGCTTTGTACATTGGGCATTGAGGCTATATGCTTCTGAACAACACAGACAAATGTTTCTGAATATCGTTTAGCAAATACTAACAAAAGTCCAGCAGAACATTCTATTGAACCAGCTAGAGAGCTAGAGGCATTTTAAAGCACTGAAAGCCAGATGGAAGCTAAAGACTGAAATCCTCCATCCACATGGCAAGTGCAAGTCTTGCGGTAGCAATACAAATTCCCTTCCCCACCCATTAGTGTGTTTCATCCATGACCTGGACTGACCACCCCTACTGGTGGAAGGGTAGTTGGGTCTCCATGGTGTATTCTGTCCTTGGCTTCTCTGCTGCACCTGCCTGCAATGCTGCCAGTTTGTGCCAGTTTTGATTAGAGTTTCGTGATGTGGAAACTGAGGCCACCAGTGCATTTCACACAGGAGGTCACTAAACAGTAATGACAGCTGGTAAAGATGGCTACCCAATGCTACTTGAGATTGTCCAGAGCTGGAACCTTTTGACTGAATCCTTCCAAACTTTGGTGGGTTATATTAAAATGAAACGTAAATACAAACCAGCCCCGGCATTTGCAAAATTAAAACTTGACTCTCAAGATTTTGCAAAATCTAAACTTAAACCAGCCTGCCCTGTTTGACTTTTATGGAGATGGGAAAAAACGGGAACCTTTTATCTAAAACTTTCCCAAACCTCCCTTGTTGGGATAAAATGGATCCCAGATGCAAACTACCCTAAGTCTGGTTCTGCTAAACAGGACCCTGCATCCTCAGCCAAACTCTAAACACTCCCAACATATGTTGCATTAGGACCAGTGGCTTATAGGTCCAAGGCTCTGTCCTCCTGAGACCATCCCACACCCTGCTAAAGGCACTATTTTATTATACAACAAGATACATAGTCAAATTATTCCCCAAGCGGCAGAGACTCCAGGCCTGTTGTTTATTATTTGAGTGGACTTTCCAAAGCTCCTAAGTCACGTCAGAGTTTTGAAACCTCCACACTTACAGCACCAAGAAGAGTGCTACGTGCCAGTGGAGTGGCTGCCTAGCTCTGGCTCTAGCGTGCAGGATAGCTGCAGCAGTAGGAAGTCAGGGCATAGGCTTGTTCACAAAGAAGTATCCCGAGCACCTTGCTGCTCTTTATGAAGCGCGCGCCCGCGCACACACGCAGACACTGGATGCATGGAGATGCCAGCACGCTGGCATTCAGAAGCAGCAACATGTATAGCTGGATATTCCTGACATACACTCCTTTTTCTGGCTGAAGTTAGGCAGCTTTTCTGAAGGTAGCATATGAAGCAAATGTGTTTAACTCTTCCCACCATTTAACCACAGGAACCTCCTGGAGGAACCTTCTGGATAATGGGCCCAATTTCCCTCCTAGGCGGAGATACCTAATACCATGATTCTTTCCTGCCGTTTCCCTCCTCACTTCTTTGTCTCATTCACTTGCTATGTCTTGTTGGTTGTAAGCTCTTTGGGACAGAGATGGTCCTTTCCTGCAAGTTAGCAAAGTGCCCAAGCACAACAACACTCCAATCTGGCTCAGGTTCCTTGGTGCTACCACAACATAAGTGTTAATTAATAAATCAGAATCACCACCACCTTTGTGGGCACCAAGGGCGGCGCATGAACCGCCGGTTGGGGGAGGCTAGCCCCCAGCGCTGCCCCTTCCACCTGAGGCCCTGCCCCTTCCGCCCCCCACCGGAGCCAAGAGTCCCCCACTGCAGCCACCGGCCCAGTCCTGCCCCAGGCTAGCCCCCCAAGCCCAGAGCACCAGGAGGGCAGGCAGCCCACGGAGCGCCAGGAGGTGGAGCACTGGGGGCTGGAGGACTGGAGCTGCACACAGGGAGCGGTGGTAAGCAGAGGGCAGGGCCACGCTTAGCTGTTTAGCCTCCCCCAGCCTATGCAACCCGACGCCCACGGTGGGCACAAAGATATACCACAATTATGTGTTGGCACAAAACATACCTGCAACCACCAGAGGCTATTTCTGGAAATCAGGCCTGCTGTAGGTGCTGGGAAGACAGCAGCACCTCCCGTATGGGATCATGTCACCGAAACCCTTTGCACCTGTGCAGCAGGTTTGCTTTCTCTTTTGCTAATAACTTATTAGGTGCTTCTACACTCCATGTGCCTAAAAATGAAACACGGGGCCCTAAGTGCAAAGCATTCCGATAATGATTTCTAGGGTCAAATAAATTCTGTCCTTTTATTCTCCAGTGGGCAGCTATAGGAACCATGCATCCAAGAATTTGGTTAACAGATGGTACAAAGCACCTAATGTAGGTTCTACTCAGAACAAAGTGTGACATTGGGTATTGTCAGCTGTTGGTCCCAATTTTAAAATATCATCATCAGTGTTCTTTCCCAAATGTAGCTTTTAAAATTCACTATTGTGGTTTCTTACATTGATTTCACTCAGAGATAAGACTTTTTTTTGGCTGATGGCCAGCTTAACTGTGGTCGGCATCTTATAGTTTAGGACTGAGCTGCTGGATTCGTCTACCAGAATAAAAGGGCCTTTCAGTTTATAGGCACAAGTTCTTGAATAAAGGCATATTTCATGCGTGATGTCTAAATATATCAATCAGATAACTGGAACTGGTGTGCGTGTGGGGCAATTTCTGACGTAACATCACTTTGACATAGAAGAAAGGAGCTTTCATTAGTCCTGAGTGTGGAATGTTAGTTGTACACTAACAAGTGATTCAGTAAAAACTTGAAAAAACAAATTTAGCCATCATTTTCAAATATCCAAGAACCTCCACGATCACAACTGTAAATCAGCAGCCACAATTTGCAGAGTGAAAAGAGTTCCAAATCCCAGAAAATGAAAAAAAGAAGGAAAAAAAAAGTTGGAAAATGCAAAGTGACATTCATAAATAATGCTGACACTGCCAATAGATGAATCGGTTCGCTTTGCCACCACTGTCTCCCTCCTGGTTTGTTTTGTTATTTGTTAAAAATCTGTGCAGAATAAGGATATGGAGGTTTGAAACATGTGACAATCTTCTCATGCAAATAGCCTTTTGTATTACAAACACAGAAGTGACTTTCTGACTCCTGCTAAGATTAAGAATCTCCCATATTCAGATCCTGTGTCCTGTTGAGATTTTCAGCTTATCTGTAATGTTGAAGACTATCCTACCCTGTCTTTGTAGCCCACGGTACTACAATGATTTAAATGCATTGTGGCAGGAGCATGCACCATATTATATACCAAAACAAAACACACTAGCAAGGGGGCAAACTGCAAAATTATGATCCTTCAGCTGGATTTGAAGACCCTGAAGTCTGGTGGGTTTGTGTTTAGGTTCATCTCTACAACACATTTAATTAAAGTTAAACGAAAGGTCTGATTTGATCCACAGAAAGAAAGGAAATTAAATTCAGTCTGAAATTCCTTCCTCAAAACCCCCTCTACACCTTGCCCAGGTATTCTAGTACTTGTGATGTACTAAGTCTGACCACTCAGTGTTTGGAAGTCCCAGCAACAGATACAGTACTTCCTGTGTATGCACAGCATGATGGATTAATGACACCATTTTCATCTTTAACCAGAAGAATTTCCTTGTCTTTGAAAATGCTAGCCAGACTCCTAAGGTTGCTTGCTTGTCAATTTTTCTATTTTATTTATCATACGTATTTATAAGGCACCTCTCACACTAGGATTTATGTACCAGTTTGTCAAATGGAATGTCCTTTGATTTGTTTTAAAGTCATTTCATACTAAAAAGTGAAGATTTCATATTAAAAAGTATTAAAGTCTACAGCTGTTATGGTCTATTGTAGCAGTTCCCAAGATCTAATCTTGAACCACTGGTGGTCCATGGAATATTTCCTTGTGATCCACAGAGTTGGCTGGTCACATGATGCTGGTTCCCTTCCTTGGTTCCAGCTGCTCAATTGCATAAATAGACAGCTAAAAATGCACTTAATACTTTCCTAGTATGACTTTCCCATGTATGCAGTTGCTGTGGTTGACAGAAGAATGTTATTCAATCGTGAATGAGCAGGGAGGTGATCTATGTGGGTACCTCTCCTCCCACTTGCAATCACAAGACAAGCACTCTATTAAGACGTTCTTATGTCTTGACAACGTCCACATCTACTGAATCGAATGGATGAATCACTAGTGAGTGAATTGTTGTTGTACAAAGAGCTGTAATAGTTCCATTGCTAGAATTCAGCTGTTGAGTCTTTTAAACTCTATGCTGTTGAAAGTACCGCGCATGTCTGGGACCAAACTGCAGATCACAGTGCCAGGAGGAAGCAGTGGCACATTTGATACAATATCATTGTTACATGTCATGTTGCAACCTGCCATTGTTTCACAGGCAGCAGAAGTGACAGTGGGATCCTTTAATGTCCTGCAAGCTAAATTTACAAGGTGGGAGTTCAAGTCCTCAAAAATGTCTTTGATGGCACCTTGCCTTTGGTGGTGGTATGTGCTGCATAAGAGCAGTTTCAAGGAAGCATGAATTTTAAGCAGAAGCAAAGGAACTGGGGTGTGTCATGAAGGCAGACAGAAGGCCAGATGGCACCAGTTAATATTCCAGTCATTAACATAAAAATATGTCTGCTGCCTATTTCATTAACAAAGATATGCCTGAGCTATAGAGGTGAAAGAGCCGTATCTAAACAACACAACCTCACTTGTTTGCAACATTTCTATGACTCAACTACAGAGAGGCAGATTCAGATGGGAGTCTAAACTGCTGTAATTTACACCTTTTTCTGTCACCATAGCATATAAATTACACCATTTTATAGCCTGATTCAAAGCCCATTGAAATCAACCACTGATTTTAATGGCACTGGAACAGACCTACGGACCAACATGTAACCACACCCCATTTAACGTCACCTCTCAATCTGTCCCTGAGAAACTGGCTTTGATCAACTGCGCTATAAAGAATGGTGTTTCTGGCCAAAGACCTTGTATATAAAGATTTAGTCTGAGCCTCGTATGGCATTTATAAACATCTTATGGTATGAGTTCCTGGGAATATGGTCTATAATGGAAATATAATGATAGATCTTTGATAGCTGTAAGTTGTGGTGCTGCTAATCATCTCTATTTAAGAATGGAGGTACTATTTCAGTCTTAACATTACTACCATTATACTTTTTTAAGTGTGTGTGTGTAAAAAACATCTACAGATATATAGTTACATCTCTGTATATAACAACACACATATATACAGTGCTTCAAAAGACTGATATAGAATTGACATCCCATATGCAAATGATATTGTAATCATGTCATTTCATCTAGTTCTGTGGAATAGAACAGCACGATCAAAAAGGACTCTGCCCACTTCAAAGAAAAACGTTAACAGTTATGCTGAGCTAATAGTATTACTGATAAGGAAATGAACTTCACTATTCCATCTTGGTTTACATTTTAATATCCAAGGTCTGTTTATTTAAGGTAAACACCCTCAAATTATATTTTTTAAATAAAAAACTTGCACTTTAGTTTTCAGGGATATATGTTCATTCAAGATAAGGTGATTTTTAAAAAAATATATTTTATAGTACTAAATTGTAAGAGGAAAACAATATGCTCCTCATGAACAATGCACAAATACCGTGCCACACAAATCTCTAGAATTAAAAGTTCAGTAATTGTTATTGAATACGATGTGTGCAACTTTTATTTTTGTTTTTTATTTTTTCTCCCAGTTAGCAATCTAGCTCACCGACAATGATCTGGAAACACACATTCCCTGCATGTTTGAAGCAAATAAATGCAATTGCAATGGAGGAATCACTCCTGCCTTGTGGGCATTATATTTTTTAATCTACCAATAAGTTTGGGTTTTCTTTCATTTTTTAGTTTTACATAAAGTAATTCCAAACTGTAAGCCCTGGCTGACCTAACTACTTATTAAAAATGCTAATATGCTTTTGTGCTTTGATGTCTGGTGAACAATAAAAGGGAGAGAGTTACTCTGGGACACTGTAATCCTTTATTTGTCACTAAGTTATGACACCCAGCAGAGCTGTGTGACAGTCCAAATCAATCATCCCCTGTGCACTGCAGGCCTTCTCTGCCTCCTGCAGAGTCTATGCAGTTTAATTAGCTTTTTTCACACTAGCATAATGTACATCTGCAGCTTCAGCAAGAAAAAGAAATGGAGGATAGTTCACTGGGATATGGCGCCTTAAAAAAAAAAAAAGTTCATATAAAAAAAGTCTGAAAGAAGAAACATCGCAACCCTTTGTAGTTTACTTCAGAGGAGTTTGCAGTGGAAATCTACAGGACTGGGTACTCTATATTGTTAAATGTAGATTTTTTTTAAACTTAATAAAGCCCTTTTCAGCTAAAATATCAGATGGCATTTAAAACCTTTTTCTTTTCTAATGGTCTATATCTTTTATACCTTTTTTGCGGTTGATCATGCAGTAGCTCATTATCGCTTCACCTTCCCCTCCCCTCAAGATTTCCTCCATTACCAAAAACCGGAAAATTCTACTGTATCAAACCCGTATTTGCTGATTAGAAACTGTTAGCCAGATCCTCAGCTGGTGTGAATCGGTGTAGCTCCATTCATGTCAATTATATGTTGAACTCAATGGAGCTATGCTGGATTGACACCAGATGAAAGGCCCCTGTACCTGTTCATTTTCACATGTATTTGTAGTGGTGGATCTGTGACAAATAAATACCACTCAAGAAGCAGCTGAAATCAGACCCTGCAGGACGGTGGTTGGGAAGAATGCGTATCATTAAGTGTGTGGGGGACCTGCTCAGTTCTCAGTGTCAGACACCAAACAATGCTTCGTCTTGGGTCAGAAGTTCTTCAGACAAATGAGATCATGTCATCCTGAGAAAACATTTCTGGCCTTAATACACTAGTGGTTTGATTCCACTGAGCAGTCTAGCAGATACAAACGACATGGGAGAAACTCCGTAATAGGGCTCCTGTCTGAAGAAGGCTAAAGATTCCCCACTAGCCTCTCCAGCTGATGTAGAAGAACGGTTAATTTGATGATGTAAGTTAAAGCTAGTTAATTTTTTATTTGGCTTTGTAATCGGGCCAAGATGCATTTTTAAAGAAATGAATTATTATCCCCTTATGCTGTTCCTCAGACTTTGACCCCCACAGGAGTCACCTGCAGAATACGGCTCCTTGATTCAGTGACAGATTGCATCACTGGAGACGTGTTACTCTTAATAATCTTTCTACAAAGAAATACATCTGAGGAAACGACAGATCAGGTTCAAATGACAAATATTTAGTAACCACTCCCCCACCACCAGCACCATCACCCGTTTAGATGTGATACAAGGGTGAGAAAGTCAGAGAGGTGCCTGCTAACTTATCAGGTTACAAACTGTCCAAGCTTGAGTCATTTGCAACAATGAAGTTCATTATAAAGGTCAGAAAAATGTATAGTCTGTGGGGCTTATTGGGCCAGAATTTCTAAGCACATATTAATGAAATAATATGGAGTTTTGCTAAAAGTCTGGTAGTACAACATAGTCTCCTATACATTGTTATCCACTCTGCAGACACAATCTGATTTGTTAATCTTCAGGACTGAAGTAACTTTAGTATGACAAGGGGAACTCAGCCCTACCCATGAATCTCTCTCTGTGATGATACCGTCTTTAAGGTTCTTTAAGGTTACTTTAACCTGGTCATTTTGCCAATTACTGCATCTTAAACAGTGTTTTTTAAACTCCATCTCTTTAATTCTTCTTTATTCTCAGGTGAGTGTTGTGGTTTTCCCAGTTCAGGTGGGTGTAAAATATAAATGCACCTCCTGTACAATTTAGCATTTAATAATAATAAATAGCATGTGTACATTGCTTTTTCATCTGTAGATTCCAAAGTGCTCAGGCACCTAGAAACAATACATTTCCTTATTGTATAAACTCTGCTCCCACTGAATTTCGTGTAAGTTTTACCAGGGAATTCAACAGCAGTAGAGTTAGGCCAATGTTAAGCCACTTTGAAAAATCCCATCCCACCTCTTTAAATGTTAGAGTTGGTCTGGAATTTCTTGACAGAAAGTTTTCCTGTTGAAAAATGCCAATTTTTCAAAACCAAAACCTTTTGCAGGAGACTATCAGTTCTCATAAATTTCCCATTGAAGATCAAATTGTCAAAACATCTCAATTTGACATTCTTGAAACAAAAAGTTCACTTCATCTCACAAATTTAATTTATTTTGTAGTAAAAAAAATTAAAAGTTCAAAATTAAAACAAAACATTCAAAATTAACAAAGTGAAATGGTTTCAAATTGACCCAAACAGAAATTATTTTTTGGATTTTTTTATTTTAAAAAAATATTCAAGATTTTGACTTTTTGTCCTGAGTTGGGACAGGAAACTACTTCTCTCCCAGGTCTAATAAATACCAGAGATACATGGTAGATAGAGAGATTAATAGAGAGAGAAAGTGGGTCAATATATTATTCCCATTTAACAGGTGGGGAAACTGAGGCACAGACAAGTTAAGGCAGCAATTTTTCCATGGAGTATAAGGCAATTCCCTTAGGAACAGCGCAAAATAAGAGCTGTAGTAGAATCCAGATCTGCTTAATCCTGTGACCTCGCCAAATACTCAGATTCATGTTTTGTATATTTTCATGATGATAAACTTGGCGTAAACGCAGAGAACTCTAGTAGGATTCCAGAAGAAGAAATACTTGATTTGCCAACAAATAGAGAAATTATAAAATGGATACATAAACAATCAAGAATTTATGTTTCCACAGGTAAGAGCCATAACAGTTTCTGTAGGTGAATTACAAAACAGGCTGAAGGCAGGGAAAACGTTCATTTTTATTTATAAAAGATCTTGTGAAGAAGTGGGCCGGAAACATATTGAACATGCAGATAGCCACAATGTCATTCGCTTCCAAAAACAAAACCACATGGAATTAACTGGTAAAATTCCCATTGACTTCAATGGGGCCAAGGATTTCACTCACGGTGCCTTGTAATAGAACTGTCGTAGCTAAACATGTCGCTGTCAGAGCTTTGGCTACTGCTGCTGTTGTGAAGGCGAAGGCACTAGTAATGATCTTGCAGCTCAAGGTGGGCTCTGTGGTCAGATGTTGACCAAATCTTCCAGAGCAAAAAGAGACGAAGCACTTGGGTGAATTTCACCCCTTCGTGGACAGGGTCAGCAGTGCAAAGGTCTAATGCTGAGCAGGGGTCCGATTCAGAAAGGTGCTTGAGCCTAACCTTAAACAGGTGAGTAGCCCCATTGAAGCTGATGGAACGAATATGTGCTTATAGCTAGTGTCGCGGTGCGCGACTCACCGCTGTTGCGCCTCCTGCTGGTCGTCTCAGGGAATTAGCATTTCCAGCCTCCGGAGCGCCCTCTGCAGGCCGGTGTCCTGCTGCCGCTGGCCCCCGTGTCCCTCCCAGAACCTGGTGCCCCTTGTCTTTGGGGTGCTGCCCCCCCGCAGTACCTCATAGTCTCTCTGGGTCTCCCCTCCCCAGGGAACCCACAACCCCCTATCCCCACCTCGCCTCAGTCTTTGGCTACTGCCAGTCACCATCTAGCCCCCGCTCACTGGGGCAGACTGCAGGGTAAAAGCCACTCATCATAGGCAAGGAGGGTTTGGACCTACTGCCTCTGCCTACCCTTGGGCTGCCCTCTGCAACCCCAGTACCTTTTCTGGCCTTTAGCAAGGCCTGCAGCCTGGAGGTCTTCCAGGCCGGAGCTCCCCAGCTCCTCTCGCCTTCCCCCAGCCCTGCTCCAGTCTAGGTACCCTGCTCAGCTCCCAGAAGCCAGGTCCCTCCCTCTCAAAAGGCTAGAGAGAGAGTGTCTCCCTTTAGCTTCTGGCCCCAGCCCTCTTATAAGGGCCAGCTGGGCCCTGATTAAGCTGGCCACAGCTGTGGTCAGCGACTCACTCAGCTTCTCACAGCTGTTCTCACTCTCTCTTACCCTGCTGAAGCCCTCTCCAGGGCTGCTTTTACCCTTCCAGGGTCGGAGCAGGGTGATCACCCCGCTACAGCTAGGCATGAGCTAAAGCACCTGGCTGAATCAGGCCTGGCTCAGCATTAGGCCTATGTAGTCAATGGAACTAATACACACATACTTTAATTTAGGCACGTGCTTAAGCACCTTGTTGAACCAGGGGCAACCCTCAGCACAGGGGTGAATTTCACCCTTAAAAAGACCAGGAGTAAGCAGTGCTATGTGTGACTGAGATCAAAGGGGCACGTCACATGAAATGGGAGACCGCCTCTTGGCATTTCATTTCAGTCGTACACTTGAAGTGGGAATGGAGGATCTCCAACACAAAGGGGAAGGAGCTCCTGGAGCTTAGTCAATGAGAAACATTTGAGCAAGCTGGCACGCTTCAGGTGATCTCCTAGGAAACCAGGGGTGATTTTTATTTATTGTTAACCTCCTTCATGGTGCAGACCCTGGAGATGATCGAGCCCGCAAGACAGATTCCACAACAGGTAACAGGAAGCTGAATAGCATCACTTGACCACAAGAAAGATGAAGTTTCACTCCCTCTTCTCTCACTCATGCTCTTTTTATCATGGAAAGGTTTTTCTGCTTGGTAGAGATAATAATTTAAGCCTACTTACAAGGAGAGAAACTGGAGAACAGGAAACAATTTTCCTTTTAATTCAGCATTTATACATGAAGATGGGGGGCCTAACCAAATCAAAATAAAACTAATTTGTGGTCGGACATCCTGCCTAGCAGAGGGAAAATCGTGGTCCTAAGGAAGAGCAATCTGCGGAAGAACGGCTTGGACCATTCTGGGAAGGGCATACCTGGGAAAGTAGAGTTTATTGTCTCTCTTGTTCTTTAGAAGTTGGGGAGAGGGAGTGATAGAAGTTAATTCTCTTTTTTGCCTCCTCTGGAAACCGTTGATAAGAGTTTCCTCCTCCCCCACCCAAGTACATCCAGCATCGAGGTCTGTGTATGTTAGTCAGACAAAAGGCCAGCTCAAATTTGGTCTTGGTGCTTGCATGGCAACCTCAAGCAAACCACAGACCTCCTGTTCAAGCCGGGATCCAGCAGAAGGGGTTCAGCCCTACTTCTGATGGGAGCCTTTTATAGTCTCCAACTTGCTGTTACTTGAAAGGCATCAGAGAAGGTAGGAGAGGATTTCTGCAAAGACTTCTATCAATGGGAAGGCTCATTTTCAAAGCTTTGATTTTCCCGGGTGCTGGCACCCCTTCTGAGAGCTGTTATTGCTTGGGGTGATTCCTTCTTGAAAGACCTTCACATCACAGAAGGGGAAGTCCCACTTTGAAGATTCTCACTAGAGATGGGCCAAACCTCCTACTTTGCATTTCATTTTTTAAGCTGGATGAAGTTTGCTCATTGCAAAATGCTTGGTTGGTGCCAAACTCTTCTAAAGCAATGAGGCAACGTGATCGCTCAGTGTCAAGTGGCGCATGTGTACATATGACTGAGAAATCCACCGTCAATTTAGGTAGGTATGCAAAGTGAATTCGGGTTAGGCATACTCCAAATGTAGTGCTGGTTTGCTCTGGCAAGTTGGGGCAAGCTAGACTAATACCACTTGGAGGAGAACACTTCCAGAGCTTGTCCTTGGCAGTACATTTGAATTCTAGAATGAAGCAGTAAATAGCAATTACGAGGAGTTTGATCTGTTTTCAGGTTGCCTCCAGTTCCGTGCGACTCTGGATTATGGCAGTGACAACCTCCCATTGGGACATCAACACTTCAAACATGATCCATCTGGTAGATGGCAGAGCACTGGGGGTATTTTGTCCCATATACTAGACAGATGAGGCAGCAGTAAAGCAGTTAATTTCCTTCTTTTTTAGCTCCATTTTACCCCCATCTCGCTGCAAATGTTTCTTTAATTTGTCAAACACTCATAGCCTTTTGTGCAGTAGTGAGATGATCAAAGCAGCCAGGATTCCTGGGTTCTAGCTCAGATTTGGCCATTGACTGTGTATCATTTTCGCCAAGACATTTAATGTTCCTGTGCCTCACTTTCCACCATGTTCCAAAAGTGAACACGGTGCTACCTGCCTTTCAATGGTGCTGTAAGCTTCCATCCATTTAACGTCTGCAAAGGAGTTTGTAGATCATCGGCTGACAGATGCTGCCGAAAAGGCCAAGTCTAACCATCTTGACAGTCCGGCAAGTCCTTTCCTGGTGCACACAAGGCGCACCAAGCTGTCGTCCTCCAGTGCAAATGGACACAAGAAATGTTCTTCAGGCTGGGAGTGAAATACATCCATGGTGCAGAGGGCCAACACAAAGCCCTCTGCACCACTTAACCCTCATATAGGGGTGGCACTAGGGATCTGCTGCCAGAAAGGCCTGTGCACTGTGCATGTTACACAAAGGGGTTCTGCTGAGACCCTCTCTAGTCCAGAGCAGAAGGCCCATATTGGGAGATCGCCCAGTGCAGGGCTGCAAATATACCTTTGTGCAGCTCCATGGGCCCCAGAATTCCATGCAGCTGGTACATGGGGGCTGCAGCTGCTATTCCAGCCCATAGGGTTTCACCTCCCTAGCTGCTCTGCACTCCACCCATGTCCCTTGGGCACTTGAGGATCCCTCTCAAGAGTACAGGAGTGGGGTTTGAATGGAAAATGGTGAAGTCTGGGCAGACGTGGACTTGTGTGCAAGCATCAGCATGCAGATAAGCCACTGAGCTCCGTGCACCCCTCACTCAGACCTCAGGGGTAACTCAGCCGCGGCAAAGCAGTGGCTCATTTTGTTCTGCTCAGCATTTTTTGCCTTGCACCTGTTTCTACTCCCACTGAAGTCACTGAGCCCTAGACTGCAGTGGGTACAAATAAATGGGATCCAAATGACAAATATCTTGCGAGGCCAACCCTTTCTCCCAGGTCCGCGCATGGCAGCCAAAGCCGTCCGTACCCAGCTGGGCTGAGATTTTTACCTTGCCGTTCTGAGAGTGCAAGTCTGCTGCTTCTTTGTTTAAATGTGGGTCATTTGTTGACTCAGATGCGCCCACTTCTCAGTCCCAAAGGCGGCAGTGCAAATTATACATCGCTCTAATGAGCGTCCCTTCAAATAACCATTGCCCTGATTTTGGATACCTGGAGAGAAGATGCACATGCTAAGGAAGAATTATCGAAAACACACCACTGACTAGACACCAGAGGGAACCTCAAAGGGACAGTGAACTAGAACAAAGAACAAAAACATTTACAGAAGTGCTATGGGGCGGGGAAAAGGTGGGGGGAACTGTACTAACAACAGTAACGAGGTCAGCTATAAAAAAGAGAATGAAAGGGGACTGCTAGGGAAAAGAGGCAGCCTCAAAAAAACACCAAGAATTAAGAACACAGCTTGCTAATCAAATCCTGATGACTCCCCTTGATATCTTCCTATCAACAGCCTTTTCTGCGGGAGAAGGGAAAAGTTTAAGTAGGTGGCTTAGTTAAGTTGGGTTAGACACATTATAGTGAGTCACAAGCATCCATGATATTTAACCAAAAAACTAAGACTCTGAGTCAGTGGGATTCCTCAGATGGCTCTAAGGGTTTGGTATTTTAGCAATGGTCAATGAGAGTTATGCCACTGACTTTACTGGGAATAGAGCAGCTCCTAAATGAAGCAATGTATCTAAGCAACTCTAATTCGTTTTAGGCCCCCGATCCTGGATTTTGATATGGGTTGGCAGATGCTCTCACCTGCTCAGAGACTCACTGGCGCCCTCTAAATACATTTGGTGCTCCTCCCACTTGAAATGAATGGAGTGACACCAGTATGAAGTCAACATAAATGAAATGAGGCTCAGACCTCTGAGATTTACCAGACTAGGTGTTCTAGATAGGGCTGGTTGAAAATTTTCTGTCAAAACTGCTTTTGATGGAAAGTTGGGTTTTTGACTAAATAAAAAAACTTTTTGTGAAAAGTGTCCATTTTCCGTGGAAAATTTCAACTGTTCATTGAGAAATCAAATGCCACAGAACTGAAAAGTTTTCAGTTTTTTGTCCAAAACTAAAAAAAATTCTATTCAGAAATGCTGCCGCATTGCTTCATGGGAATTGAAGTTTGGGCTCCTTATTCTCTATGTGCTAGGCTCCCCACCTGGACTATATCTCCCATGATGCAGGGCAGTGGTTCAGCAGAAAAAAGCATACCGTGGTGCATCATGGGAGATGTAGTCCAGCCAGGGACCCCGGGCCATGAGTCATCCTATCTATAACTCAACGTTTTGTTTTCATTCTTTGCTGAAAATTTATAATTTTCCATTGAAAACTGATGAAAACTAATGGGTTTTGTTTTCATTTAAATTTTCAGCAGGATTTTTTTTGTGTTTGTGGGCCAGCTCTAGTTATAATGGCAATCACTCTTAACTAGTATAGTACTAGACATGTTTGAAGCACTGTACAAACATTAACTAATTAAGTCTCACAAGACGCTGATGCGATATTATCATAGAGGGGCTGGGATTTGCCCAAGGCCACACAACATGTCAGGGCTGGGGTGCCTGGCTCCCAAGTCTGTGCTCTGCCCACTCCCTCACTCTGCCTCTCCACTTTAATGTGAGCACGATGTCATTAGGTATGTGTTTATTTAGACTTATGCCCACATCCATTCAAAAGGAATGCCTGTCCCTTGCTCCCTCATAACAGCCATGGAAAAAGACCAGTCCCCCACTAAATGACCAAACCCTGCTGGGCTTTACAGAGAATGTCCTGCCAGATTCCCTTTCTTTCTTATAAACAAGCGAGGCCCTTCTCAGTCACAGCTGTGGCTGTATGTGATAACATGGAAGAGCCCAGCCTTGCAACACTTAATTGAATGCTTAGTCCTTATGCCGTTGCAATCCACCTGATTTCAGTGGAACGCCTCTCCAGAGTAAGACCACCACCCATGAGCTCATTTTGCAGGCCTGGGCCCTAAAATTTCATTTTAAGGCAGGTCCCATATTTTCTCCCAATGAATCCCTTTCCTGCAAAGCAATGCTTGTTAGCAAAAGTGAAGAGACTTTTACTATCTAAAGCCAACATTAGAATGAGCTTTCCCCCCATGAGAGCACCTGGATCTCATGTTTAATGAGTAAACACAGAGAAAGAGAGGCTTGCAGAATGATTGTTCCCAACATCATTACTTCTGAACCCGACATTAAAGAGAAGTAAAAGACAACAGCACAGCAGTTCTTTGTTTTTCCACCACTCTTCCTAAAAAATATCTTTAATGAGACGCATTTGAAGTCTAACATGGGGCCGTTCTCCTAGATTATAATTGATAAATCTTCCAAAGTGGTATGGGGAAAGGATTGTGTAATAATTACTTGTTTCTTTTGAGGAAATAAATAAAATATGAAAAATGTAATTACTAACCAACAAAACGCAGAGAACTTGTTTCCCGCCGCTCCGCCGACCACCGTGTGAAAAAAGTCGGCATTTCAAAGGTCTCTCTCCGAGTTTGGCATGACACACAACAGTGTTGTTACTCTTGTTTGTTTTTCAAGTGCCAAATTTTCAAGTTGGAGTCATCAGTTTGTTTGCAGTTCTTGCATTTATTTGTGTGCTGTAATTAATTTTTCTTTAAAAAGGAACAAATTGCTGTTCTCAAAGGGTGGGAGGTGCTGAATTGATTTGCTTCAGAATGGAGGAGTGCTTCTTTCACTAGTTAGAGTAGGGGAAGGCAGTTCAGGACTCCTGGGGTCTCTGGACAGGTTGATGCAATGCTACCAATCCCACAGCGGGTGAGAACCCAGGGGCACCACCTCCTCCACCATGCAGGAGTAGAAGCCTTACGTGTGATCTTTACCGCTCGTGCTCCAGTGGTAAATGGGTTGAGCGACAAGCTGTTTTATGGAGACTGAAAGTAGGAGAGTCCTTGGGTAATGCCACCCCTCTTACTATGGCATAGCTGAACCATCTCTTCCCCCACATCCCAGCCCATCTCCTTTTTAACAGAAATGCTCCATCCACTGTACTCCTAACTCCCTCCACAAACAGCAGTTCTGGGCACAATCCAGATTTGTCTTAGAATCTTGTGATAAAACTATACTGTAGGCCCTCACCTCAAGAAAGCCTATGGTTTTGCTAACATGGTTCTCACATGCACAGGTTTATAACACTGATCTTAGACTAAAAGAAACGCCCTCCCCTCCCCTCCCCCCGCCCCCCGGAACCTGTCACCAGAACCCTGCTGACAACAACTGTCCATTTTCCCCCTATACACGCATGCATTTCCATGGTACATAACAACAACAATGATCTAGGCAGGAGTTCCATGACAGTTAAATACAGGCTGGTTTAAAGGCTTTCAATTTTGCCTCAGACCCTTCTGGTTCTTGGTGGCCTGGGGCTGTAGTACTGGGCACCTGCAAAGAGGTAGAAACACACCAAAGGGGAAACAAAATGTTGAGGCACATTCTGTGCTGCACCTCAGAAGGGGCACGGCCCAGGAGGGCACAGAGGTGGCTTTACACTACCTTCCTGCCACCTGAATTCTGGCTGGCATAAGGTAGAGCAGCCATCTGGACTGCTCTAAATTACACTGTCTTAAATGGCTTCCAATGGAGCTACCCAGAGCACACTGGATACACTTCCCTCTTCCTCTGACATGCCCTACTCCTGCCCATGGGCTACCCTGTGCTGGGGCTGTGATGTGGAGGTAGTGGTGTTGGGCTGTTACATCAGCTCTGTGCTGCCCACGGTACCCCCTGTGATGAGGAAATAGATGGCTGGGGAAATCCACCGAAGTTCCAGCCACTTTATGCCACGGGAGCAGCCTAAAGGACTGGACCATGGTCTCTTTAATACACATGCTTTTCAGCATGGACCCTCTTTGCTCTGACGGGCTTACAGAGGGATAGGAACCAGTCTTCCCTTGCCAAATCTAGGCCAGCTCATTTGACCTAAGAGAACCCAAAACAATGAGAGAAAACAGAGTCTAACTTAGAATCTTTGATGAGAAGTATAACCCTTTGGTGGGCCTGGCATTTGGTGTCCAGGCTCCCTATGGCCTCAGGGCTGGAACTGGACCTCTCATGCCTCTATTAGAAATTAAACCCTTCCTCGCTTGGGTTAGTGTGGGGGCATGCACACCTCTTAGTCATAAATTGCTAGGAATTTCCCTCCCTTTCAGTCTTTATTGCTTAACCCTACAACTGGTTCATGTGCCAGATTCTTGGTTCCCAAAAAACACAGTCAAACGCATATTTAATACATTCCTGATTAGACTTTGCTTTCTCATGTTTTTTTTAACCATTCTTTAGAACAATAGCATACAAATTTAATGTGGATAGAAGACTTCAAGCCACTTCTCTCTTGCTTAATTTTGTAAAGTTCTATCATAAATATTTGATGGCATTTTTTTAACCTTTCCTTAAAACAACAAGCTACAATTTTCATGCACAACTAAGACCCTCAGCAAACTTTATCTTACATGTATTTGTCGCTTGATCTTTAGCATCACAACACAGTAATTAAAAAAATGGATTTGGTTTGCCTCAGGTAGTTGCCGACTGGTGGCATGTGTTGTGTATTTAGCTATGTAGCGGATACACCTTTGTTTTCTGTGTACTGAAACCTTAAACTTTTGTTTTCAGAGACAGGTAGCCATTTGTGTTTAGTTCAGGGCAGACTGACAGAGAACACATACAGGCTGTGTCTACATTAGGAAGACAAGAGAGTTCTTGACTCAAATTTACTAACATGAGGTAAAATCTTAGTCAAGACAAGGCAGTTTGTAGTTTTCACGTGAGTTACCAGATCGAGTTAAAGACTCTAAAAAAGGGAGGATAGGGAATTTTCTGAACTGTGTGGTTCTACTTGCTTTTGGGACCTGTTGAAATGAAAGGAGTTCTACCTGCTCACACCAAATCTAGTCACAGCCCAGAAAGAATTTTCAATAAAGAAACACAAAATGTTACCCTCTCCTCTCCCCCATGCACACACACACTGTGCCAACAAGAAAAATCCATTGTGTGTAACCAGTGTGTTGCCAGGCTACCGAACGTAATATTTGCTATATGCACAACACAAAGCTTTTCCACAATGATGCTCATGCAGCACTAACACCCCCTTCTATCCCTAAACCCCCTACCAAAAATGTTTTTTAATTAGCAAAATCTTTAAAAAGAATTAAAAAAAAAATCTTACCCTAAGCAGAGTTTTGACCCCAAAGAGAGAGATGTTCCAGAGACTCCATGAAGTCCAGTAGGGAATTCGCTATTGATATCTCTATTATGTGATACTATGGGTACTGTGTGGCAATACAGAACTCTAAGATAGATTGATAGATATAGCATAAAGTTACAGTGCTTTGCATACAGTCATTAAAGCCCAGGCCAAGGCCAAATGTGCCAAGGCCAAGAGGAGAAAATGTTATTTTGTTTACTTATACCATGGCCCCCAGGAATGCAGTTGTCTCTGAACAAGACTGAAAGGTCTTGGAAACTTGGACTGGCTTACCCTCCTCTCAACCCATCCATCAAGAAATTGATTCCTGTGCTCTACCTAGACAAGGGTCAGGTTTTGCAAGCCTGACTCAGGTTGAGTAGCACACATAGGAGTAGTCGCACTGAAGTCACATCCCACAAGATTTACAAGACTCCCTGCTATGCTGGAAATAAAACATGGGCCCTTTGGGCCTATCCATTGAATAAATGCTGCTCAGTGTGAATATGGGTTGCAGAATCCAGCCTTTAAATGCTCTGTTCATATTCCCAGGCAACTAATTTTCTGCCCATCTCTTACTGTTGAGCATTCTGCCAGCATTTTCCACTAAATGCCAAGATGTTTAGCCTTCTAACCCTCTAAACTCAATAGCACAGGCTGTGGGGATCTGTTGTCAGTTAAATTCACCCTAGGCACTCATTGGTACAGCTCCCCTCTTATATATTCCTTCCTGCTGTGTGTACTTATCCCCGCATTGTAAATGTGCTTTCTAGACTAATGCGCACCATTGGTTATTTTTAGGTATCAAAGACATTTTTCTCAAGATCTTTCTTCATTAATTCACTAATTCACTTTTTTGTCTTGATCCCAGTTGCTCCATTTTCTTTATTGTCTCTTAACCTTGATGCTCAAAAGGTGTCAGCACAGATTAGCAGGGAGTTTGATAGCTGCTGGAGAAATGCATTTCATGTTTTCCTGCATCGTTTTAAGCATGCTACAATGATTTGCTCTCATGGCCTCATATTTAAGTTTGGCTGGTAAATAGCCTGCAATCACTGAAGAGCACATAAAACAATGTAGGATTTTTTCCCCTGTTTTAAAATAAATATGAAGTATAACACAATGCAATAAAAGACAAGCTACAAAAGTCATGCACATTCTAAAAGTCTGGCCCTTTAAATAATTTGCATAATTAACTTTCCCTATGAGTTGATCAATAAGTAGGAAAGAATCATATGGCTTGCTGCTGGGAAATTCCCAATGGGAGTTAGGCACCTAAATACCTTTGAGAATATGGACCTAAATATGATTAGGAATTCTTGTTGGAGTTCATCAGGCTCCCACTGACATCCCAATGGCAGTTTTGCCATTGACTTCAATAGAAGCAGCAGTGGGACTTATCTTCATTTGGGTTTTTAAAGATACTTCTCAAGAGATCCAGTAATGTTGAGTCCATCTCTCAAGATACCAAGGGTATGCCTACATTGCAGCTGGGGGCGAGCCTCCCACCCAGACAGACATGTACTAGCGCACTAAATATAGCTGTGTGGACACTGTGGCACCGGTAGGAGCTGGGCTACCCCCACTGTGGCACTGTCCGTACAACTATTTGTAGTGCACTAGCGTGAGCTCCGCTAACACAATTCTATCTACCTGGGCTGGGTGGCTGGCTCCTTGCTGCAGTGTAGACTACTCCAAGAGCCACGGAGAGGTTGCTCTATTGATGGGAAAGCTGTCCAGTGCTGGAAAAGCCATACAGGCCAGAGAAAAGTGACAAATTCATGGACCACAGCTGCTACCCTTTCACATGCTGAATAGGACCTTGACCCTCAAGTAGCCAAGGACTGCTCAACACAGGGTAGAGTGACACCTGGGCAGGGATAGTCTCTCACTAAGCACTACGATAAACCCAGAGACTGCCTGTCCTCTTTAACATAGAATATCAGGGTTGGAAAGGACCTCAGGAGGTCATCTAGTCCAACCCCCTGCTCAAAGCAGGACCAATCCCCAGACAGATTTTTACCCCAGTTCCCTAAATGGCTCCCTCAAGAATTGAACTCACAACCCTGGGTGTAGCAGGCCAATGCGCAAACCACTGAGCTATCTAGATAGCCAAGACATAAGGGCCAATAGGTTCACCCCCATGGTAACTACAGGGGAAATTTGACACAGATTGCCTTCTGGGCTGGGGAAACCCAGCTGACCAACTCACTCGTCAAGACTTGGGGCGAACAAGGAGGACCTTTAATAACTATGCTAAGACAGGTTGGGTGAAGGATTGCTCCGCTCTTGTCACTCTTCAGTGGAATCGTTACATTCCATTTCCTGTATTGTGGGGGGGAGAGGGGTTGTGTATCAAAATAAAAACAAACACACACACACACATAAAAATGTGAGTTTATGCTAAGCAGAGTGTACTTGTCACCTCACCTCTGCCAATCACCAGATAAAAGGAGTCATTATTTTAAGACCCCTGCCGATGTTGGTCTGTCTTTGTGGCACTACTAATTGGAGCACCCACTGTGCTGGCTTCTGAAAGGCCTGGTGTCTGTGTCACACAAATATTTCCTCTTTCCAACAGGTTTAGATAGATAGATATGTGGTTCCAGGTGGCTCTAGATTGCCAGACTCCTTTTGAAGATTTCCCGGCGCAGTCTCTTCCAGAATTGTCCTGCTCTGCATCGCATCCCACGGCACCAAGAAGGATGCAAGGTTGACGAGGTGTAAACCAGCATGACTGGCCGCCCAGGTGCTTTAGCATTTGACAGCTTCCACCTGCAGCCCTAAGCTCAATCAGATAATTAATGCCAGCCTTTACTACCTGCACCACTAGAACTGCTAGGGAGAATAGGGGTGTTTTTTTAAGAGCTTTCATGTGGTTACTGGGGCTTATGAAAAAAAACAACCCAACACTCCCCCGGTAGCCGTCTGTACCGCTCCCTTTGTCTTTTCTTCCCCCCTACTTTTGGGCTTTCGAGTCATTTAACGTTTCGACATGGCGCTGGGAGAACAGAATCATCACAAAGATGTTTGAAAACCTTACAAAATACATTAGCAGCAGGGCTGAGATATTTAGCTGCTTTGTTTGGTTCGGTTTCTTTTTGTAAGTTATTTCCCAGGGAAAGCTCAGCGCTGGGATGCAGCATCTGGCTTTCCAGGGAGGAGGTTCCAGTCTTGTTTTTTTCCCCCCTGACATGCACTTTTCCAGCTGGGGTTCACTGAGACACAAAGAGGTCAGGGACTGGCCCAGGGTTACAGAGCAAGCTGGTGGCTCAGCCCAAAGGAGAAACAGGAATCTCCCACCCCCATCCCTGCTTTGCCTCCCAGTTCCTTGGTCTGAATCACCAGACCACACAGCCTCGATCTGAATCTTCTGGGGATTTCAGATCGACTCCAAGCAAAAGGTTTCGTACCCGAGCTAAGCACATGGCCCCACACACATATAAAAAACGACAAGACACAACACGCACAAGCACAACACGCAACGTGAAACCACACCCACCCACACAAAGTGATGACACCACCCACAGAGACCCACATGCGCTGTGAGAAAAAGATTTTGATATTTAGAGAGCTTGATGCCCTGGTTCCTATTTTATGTAATGATTCTTTGTATTGGATGTGTTATGTTACATGTATTCGGGACCTATCTATCCATCTATCCTACCCAGCTAATGTGGGACACTGGACCGAATCACTGCACACATCTTCTCCTAGGAACCTCTGTGATTCAGTCTAGTTGCCTAATGAAATCAGGGCCTCAGCTGCCCCTTCTCCAGGTACTTCAGAGGCCATCCTCCTCTTACTATTTAGCCTTGCTATTCTAGTCTGTTCTGGTTCTTATACCATGCCCATCACTGTGGTATCAGATTCCCTGGTCCACCCTCTGCATAACAGCACTTCACTTTAAATATCTTAGTTAATGAAGGTCTTCAATCTTGCTCTCCGTGGGTGCCCAAAACTCCCATTGACTTCAGCAGGAGTTTGGGGTGCCCCAGGAATGCAAGATTAACCCTTAAATCCCTATTGCAGCTCTCCCTTAAGTAAGACGTGTTACAGCTAGACAGGGCAGGCCAATGCATATTGACACATGAGGTCAGATCATGACTAGGGTTGAGAGAACGTGCCCTGACAGAAAAAAAAATGTATAAATGGAGAGCAAACTTCATGCAAAGCTTCCTGAGAAGTGTAATGACAGCACGAAGGACGCACATCGCATGCCACCATTTATAAGGGAATATACATGATCACTAGAGAAACAGAGAAGTTGTGAGGAAGAAAAACAAAACAGATCCAGGACACGTGAGTAATACTGTAGAACCTCAGAGTTACGAACACCAGAGTTAAGAACTGACCAGTCAACCACACATCTCATTTGGAACCAGAAATACACAATCAATCAGGCAGCAGGAGAGACAAATAAATAAATAAAAACAGCAAATACGGTACAGTACTATGTTAAACTATTAAAAAAAACCAAAGGGAAAGCAGCCTTTTTCTTCTGCATAGTAAAGTTTCAAAGTTTTATTAAGTCAATGTTCAGTTGTAAACTTTTGAAAGAACAACCATAATGTTTTGTTCAAAGTTATTTCACAGTCATGAACAACCTCCATTCCCGAGGTGTTCGTAACTCAGAGGTTCTACTGTAAACTAATACATTAATAATAATAAATAATAAACAACCTATCTAGCATTTTTTTATCAGTAGATATCAAAGCGCTTCACAATCTTTAATGTATTTATCTTCCCAACAACCCTATGAAGTTCCAGACTAGTGCACTGGACGTGTTTCCAAAAATCACAGTGGGTTATTTCAGCTCAAATCATTTAGAAATCTGGTAGATAGACTGCCACACACTCAATCCGATCTTTCTATGCATCGGACTATTCCCACAGGTTCCAGTAAACATCCATTTTCTCTGTAGCGGTGCAACTTGCTCTCATTGGAATATTTGGCTAAGAGGGGAAGGGATAGCTCAGTGGTTTGAGCATTGGCCTGCTAAACCCAGGGTTGTGAGGTCAATCCTTGAGGGGGCCACTTAGGGATCTGGGGCAAAATCAGTCCTTGGTCCTGCTAGTGAAGGCAAGGGGCTGGACTCGATGACCTTTCAGGGTCCCTTCCAGCTCTACAAGATAGGTATATCTCCACCAGACTGAGAACTAAAGCAAGGATTAGGTTTAGAGGACCTGGAAGAAGTGTGTCATAGCAGGAGAAAATGAGGTACTGTACAAAGACAGCGCACATGTCCCAATATGAGGAAAGATCACTGAAACAGACATGACCACATGACTGGAGAGGACTTATGCAGTGTTGTTATATCCATGTTTGTGCCAGGATATTAGCAGGACAAGGTGGTTGAGGTAATATCTTTTATTGGACCAACTTCTGTTGGTGAGATAGACAAGCTTTTGGCCTTACACAGAGCTCTTCTCCAGGTCTTGTCATATGAAACTCGTCTGGGAGCCTCATAGTCCCCAGTATATGCTTCATAGATTTAATAGATTTTAATACCAGAAGGAACCATTATGATTATCTAGTCTGACCTGTGTAACAGAGGCCATAGAATTTCATCCAGTGATTCCTGCATAGAATCCTAGAATATCAGGGTTGGAAGGGACCTCAGGAGGTCATCTAGTCCAACCCCCTGCTCAAAGCAGGACCAATCTAGCCCAACAACCATAGGCACCCACTGGAAAAAAAAGTGTGGGTGCTTAGCACCCACCGGCCACAGATGTTCCCCCACCACACACTCATCAGCTGATGTGGGGTGCCACAGCTGATGGGGGAGGGAGAGCAGGCACAGGAAGAGGCAGAGTGAAGGCAGGGCATTGGGGGAAAGGGCAGAGTACTCCCAGGGAGAAGGGCAAGTCGGCACCTGTGCCAACAACGTATTGAATGAGACTGTATATTTTAGAAAGACATCCAATCTTGATTTAAAAAGGCTCCAGGTGATGAAAAAACTACCACGTCCATTGGAAACTGTTTCTCTGGTCAATTACCCTCAAGGTTAAACATTTGTACCTTATTTCCACCTTACCCTTCCCTAGTTTCCAGCCACTGGATCTTGTTTTTCCTTTGATAGATTAAACAGCTGTTGAGTATCAGATCCGTATTCATTACTGTGGCGAAAGTGGTCATCTGCCATCCCTCAAAACAAGAACGGGGTAATTTCTCAACAAGTATAATCCAGGGAAGCAGATGTCAATATTGCCATCTTGCAAAAGACTCCAACTGAATGTAGACACCACACCTGCCTTTCTAACATATGTTTCTAAACATAACTATGGAAATCAAAATCATTCTTTAAAATGGAAAAAGAGAGGAAGAAAGCAAGCCAATGTGTTGAATTCAGCAGTTGTGATAGGTTTTACCATGCTTGTTGGATTGCACGGATGATTTACTTCCCCACCAGCTTTCAAGAGGAGGAGCAGCTCTCCGGAAAGTATTCCAAATGCGCAGTGAGCTCAGTGGCCCCTGTCCAGGTCTATGGAGAGATGGCACCAGTTCAGGAAGAGTGCGGACACTGGTGCTGCAGCTATGAAATTATCAGACAGCCACAAATCACAACTTGAGAGGGGCTGTCTGGACCCAAGCACACAGTTTGCTTGTGACACTGTGAAGCTGTCTCCTTTGCAAAGCCAGGCTTAGCAGTTTAATAACATGACGAAAGCCGGAAATCAAAGTCTAAAGGAATTTTCCTACAGTTTTGTGATCAGAAAGAAATAGGAAGGGTTTAGTCTGGGAATAGAAGAATTATCTCACCAGTGCACATCCCAAGAAACAGAGACATTATCTGGGTTTATGTCGAGTTAGGGCCAGATTGTGATATTCTTATTCACATCAAGTAGTACCTTACTCCACAAGTTGTCCTATTGACATTGGTGGGAGTACTCAAGAAGTAAGTTACTATTCTGTGTGTGTAAGGGTAGCACAATCTATTCCTTAGTAAAAAGGAAGGTCTCACTCAGGAAGTGCAGAAGAGTCTATTTTCAGCTCTTGTGGATAAAGCGTTCTATTTTGAAACAAAACCTGGCTAATTCCTGTGGTTACACAGTGGATCAAACTGTTTTTTTGAACCAAAAAGATGTTGCACTTTTGTCAATCAGATTAGACTTTGTATTTACTAGACATTTTGGGCCAGATTTTCAAAAGTATTTAGGCAACTATAGATGTGTGGGATTTTCAAAAGTGCCTACGTGAGTTAGGCACCTAAGCTATTTAGGCATTTTGATAGGCACCTGTCTGTATCTTTAGGCACCTACGTACCTTTGTAAATCTGGTCCTATAGCTACAATTACACCACATTAATTGAGGTCACATCACTGAATCCTCTACTTCAAATAACAAATTCAGCCCCTTTTCTACAGACATCAGCTTTGAAAATACAGGCATCATCCTCATCCCCAAGGCAAATCATTCTATTGGGAGTGAAAGCAGTGTGAAGCTGCAGCTCCCTCACAAGCTATGAAGCAGCAGTGGGTCACATCAAGGAACATGTCAGAAAGTTAGCAATGCTTATCCAGAAAAGGCTGCTATAACAAAGCAAAATCATCCATCACACCCTCACTACAACAGCTTTATAGCTGTGAGGACCCAGCCTGGCCATCACAACAGAAATATAGCTTACAGGTTAGGCTGAGACCAACTGGCACTGTGGTCCAGCATTCTGTGCTGAGACATTTGCATTTTTATGTTACTATATACAGGCTCTTAGTCTGCTCTCACACTGGTGCAGATCAGAAGTTATTCAGAGGATGCCCACAGAGTTATACCTCTCTAAGAGACAGAATAATTAGATGCAGAAAGTCTGCAAAATAAATAAATAAAATGCAGAGTCCCAAGATGGAAATGCTCTAGGTCATGACCTGGTCTAACACATGCAAATAGCAAGATGCTGCTTTGTAACTGGTTGAGAGCAATGGACTGTACAGTGATTAACTGCAGACATATTCGTCTGGCTTTGGTGCAATGATCTGTGAGATCACTTTAAAGCAGAGACAGGCTCGAGCTACAAACTTTGGATCTGGGTTTCAAACACCCCAGAGTGCAAGGAAGTTCAGATCTAGAATTTAAATCCAGTTCTAAAGAAAGAGAGGGGTCATAAGCAAAATGCAGATTTGCATTAGGATTTTAAACAGGAAGGTTCAACTGTACGGTATATGTGGTGTTGGTACAAGCCCATCTCAAATTTAAAGAGTCTGTTTTCTGGCTGCAAGAAAAAACCCACAAGATTAACAATATGTGCCCTGATACCATGGTGTGGGTGAATTTACCTGACACCGGCTATTACTGGGCAGTATGCTGTCTTTGAATCTTGAACCCTTTTTGCTGATGCTGACCACAAGAGCCCAAAGGAACAATCTTTCCCTCTGCCTGAAGTGAGAATCTCTTGATGTTTGTCATCAAATCCTGTGCTCCTAAAATAAAATGCCATCTCATAAAACGAGGCTGGAGCTCACGGGAGTGGAGCAGAGAATCACGTGGGCTGAAATAGTGAGGTCACTTAATCAGGGATTGTTTTGTTTGGCCAGTGCTTTTTGTTTTGTGTTTTTCCACCCACCCTGCCATTTTCTCAGGCACCCGCTAACTCTATCCATTGGGCCAGGGCTGGCCTTAGGGAAAATGGCGCCCCGGGCGAACTTGTATTTTGGCGCCCCCAGCTCCTATGGGTGCCCCACTCTCCCTTCACCCCCTAACCCCTGCACTTCTCTCCTGTGCCCCAAACCCTGCCCCCTCCTACATCCTAACATTGTGCTCCCTTCAGCCCAAACCCCTGCCCCCTCTTGCACCCCCAGCTCCTGGACTGTTCTCCCTTCATCCTGCACCCCAAGCCCTACACAGTGCTCCCTGTGCCCCAACCCCTACACCTCCCTCCTGCGCCCACATGGGGAAACGGACCTGGATGCTCGGAGCAGCTGGTATTGTTGCTCGCTCTCCCCCTTGAATGCTGCTCCGCTGTGCACCCCTAGGGGGCTGTGAGGGGGGAAGCGAGGAGCGACATCAGGGCTCCCTGCATCCAGGTCACTTTCCCCACCTGGGCTGAGCAAGGGGAGGGAAGAAGAGCAACCGTTCCTGGTGCTCGCCTCACAGCACCGCCCAGGTGGGGAAAGTGACCTGGATGCAGGGAGCCCTGATGTCACTCCTCGCTCCCCCCTTAACAGCCCCGTAGGGGGATGCAGAAGAACGTGTGGGGGGGGGAGCAGTCTCTGTGGGTCACCACTCGCCCTCCCCACCCCCCATGTTCCTCTGCCGGGAGAAAGCAGAGAGAAATCTGGGCAACCCCCATGTGGCACTCCCCAGGGAGCAGTTTCTAACACTACACCCGCAGCACGCACCTCTGCGCTGCAGCCCGGCCCCGCCTTGACCACCGGTCGCCCTGAGTGGCCACCCAGATGGCCCACCCCTAAGGCCGGCCCTGCACTGGGCAAATGAAAAACCAGCAGAGAACCAAAAGGGAGAGCTCCATGCATTCCGGGAAAACCAAAGCTCCTTGCCATCATTAAATCTGGTGTAAGGAGATCCCGACTCCTGATTTACTAAGCAGTGGTTTATGTAGTGAGGCTCCCACTCAGAAGGAGCTGCCAAGTGATTCACGTGTAGGTCATTATCATCATCTTATTGTTACAGATTCATCCATAACCGTTTGCTATAGCCGCACTAAGGAAAGACTCATATTGGCTGTAATGGGAACTGGATCAAGCCCTAAATTAGTTAGTCATGTCAAGCCTAGAACTCAGCCTGTTAGCTCCCACACTAGGGACAGGACAAAATATGTGTCACTACTTAGAACTCACTCCTAAATCACGGGTTCTAGATGTAGTTCAAAACCCAGCATTTTTCAGGTCTGAGTTCCATTGGGCTCTGGCAAAATGCAAATTCTGCAAAGTGTGAGTCCTATCTGAGGTTTCATTTTCTTCCCCTACTCGTCCTAGAAGCAGGGTGGGAGTTACTTTCAAACAAGATCCCATATACTTGGAATTTGGTTTGGTTTTATTCCATTGCAGGGAACGTGTGTTATCAAAATGTCAAATTTTGCAAAAATGATCTGGAGGTTTCTCAAAACCCAAACTCCGCTGGGTTCTTCTATTACTAAACCCCCAATGGCAGGAGCCTTTGCACGCGGTTCATCAACACTGAGGTTGGACCTCCACACTGCTACTGAATTTGTGCATCACAGACCTGATCCAAAGTCCTTTGAAGTGAACGGGAGTCTTTCCATTGATTTCAATGAGCCTTGGATCAGACCCAAGGTGCAAGTACCAGACTGATTACCTGGCTGTAGGCAGGAATGTTCCATGTACTCTGTAGTGGACACGTTTTACTTTTCTGGCAGTAACATTTCTTATGGCAAATGGCATGATTTCTTTGTTCTTCATCAGGCCTTCTATGTACACATCACTGGATCTTTAACTGCAGCTGCCATGGTTAGCGAACAGACTGAGTGTCCTGACCATGTCTATGTGGGGGGAGATTATGTCTTATACCATAGACTAGAGATGGACAACAGCCTGCCTGGGAAATTTTATACTGATTAATACACCCCGAGGCCAGTTCCCTGCCTGAATAAGCCATGTTAATATAAGGCAAGAACCAGAGACCCTCCATCTCTTTTCTCTATCTCCATTACAAGAACCAAGAGAAAAGTAAAGTCCAACAGCTCTCTATTATTAAAAAAAAAACAAAAAACCCTGAAGACCTTACAGGACGTCCATATGCACCTTGCTGTGGAGAAGGCAGAAGACTCCAGAATGAGACTAGTAGTTTCTGGGTCGGTCACTGAGCCTGCCCTAGAGAAGGATTTTCAGTAAAAAAGAAAACAGTGAGGAGTTTGGAGAGAGAGAAAAAGATCTAAATGTCGGTGGCTTTTTATGCAGCTCTTTTCACAACTAAGCAAGCAAGTTAGATGGATGCCAGGTTTGTGTGAATGTTTGTGCTCCTGGAAGCACGTCAGTGTCTACAGAAGATGGCGCAGTATTTAAAACCCAACCGGGAACGTCATTTTAGTCTTGTTTGACTGAGAGGAGGAACTGAGATCCCAGCATACACAGAAATGAGAATTCAGACAATTGACAAATGTTCAGAACATCTGGAGAGCCCAGCACTGCACCGAAAGCCCAAGAACGTACACCGCAGCTCTTTACCAGGAAAGTAAATCCCGACTCAGAGGACATTCTTCATTCCCAGACCCGGCTTTAATACCTACGGGCCAACTAGCCAGCCAAGCTCACATTTTAGCTTCGGATAGCAAGGGTTGACAACTAATCCTTTCCCAGGGCTTTGGTACAAGTGAAGAACTGCCTTTATGCGTTGGTGGATTTGGTTTTTGTTCCCATGATACGACTAGTTAATTGTAATCAGCAGAGTTCCTCTTGCTTCTCTGTCAAGTAACCATTCTGCCTCAGAGGATGGGAGCCAGTCCAGGGGCAGGGTACATGCTGATCTCTCTCGCTTCAAGTTAATAACCAACCTTCCTTTGAAACTATTTGCATTGCAAATCTTCTGAGTTCAGGCATATTGCTTTTTTCTCATTGGTTATACACACTGAGGGAAAACACTGTTTACAATGCAAAAAAATAAAGGAGACTGCATGAGGGGAATATTGGGAAGTCACATTTGGTATTTTAAAAACAAAACAACCCCCCACCCTACACCCCAAAACTCCCAACCCTTGAGGTGTTTATATAGAGGTACCTATGTCTATACCAGTAATAAGCCTTTGGGTGAATAAAGCAGTTACTGTTCTCAGCAAGAAAAATAGATCCTTTGAAGGCTGAAGGTCTATATGCATCATCCCGGGGAGGAAATATAGCATCCTTGTTAAAACAAGTGTCTGTTCTAGTCCACTGACTTCCTAAGGGACCTTATCTTCTCCAAGCATCAGTTTCCCTAACTACAACAGCTAGGAAAGGTATTATGAAGGTGAATGGATTAATGTTTGTAAGTGCTTTGAGATGCTTAAATGAGAAGTGTCATAACAGAGGGTAAAGCATTATATTAATGGTGAATTATTATTGTACTTTGTCCTTCTACCAGGAGCGCCGCCAGCTTTTCTGCCGCCCTAGGTGGCGGAAGGTCCCACCCCGAAATGCCGCCCCCCACAGAGGCGGCGGAAGGTCCTGCCGCTGAAATACCGCCGCGGTTGCCGCCCCCCAAATTAAGCGCCCTAGGCGACCACCTAGGTCGCCTAATGGGTTGCGCCGGCCCTGCCTTCTATGCAACCCTACACATGATGATCTCAAAGCACTTTACGGCACTAATTAATGGATATTCCAAGCTTTCCATTGGGCTTGTTTGGTTTTTAACCTATCTAAGAAAAGAACTGGAAAATCAATCAAACCAACATGTTGGCCTTTATATATCAGGAGCCAAACTTCTCCGACATCCAGGCATCTTCAGCTCCAGTCCCATCTCTCATCATCGTTGGCTTGCCACGGAACTGACTCTGCTTTAATTATGTGCAAGAGAGGAACAAAGCCTGAGCTGTAATATGGGCTCAATCCAATACTCAGTTTCTGAGAAGGGAAAACTCAGAGTCCCTGAAGAGGAAAGAGGCGGTGTTGTGGTTTCTGGAAGGAGAAATTTAATACAAGAGTTTAGAGTAAATAAATTACAATCTCATTCTGATGACTAGTGTGTGAGAATCTACAATCCCGGTTACTGAGAGTGAAACCCTGCCCTTCACAAGTGCAACTGTGCTGGGGTGGGACGCAAAGTGAAATCAGTGGAGGGTCCAACACTAGGGTCATCGTGCCAAGGCAGGGTAGTCTAGACAGGGATGGCGCAGGCATAGGACGCTGGCTTGGAGTGCACTTCGTTGCTCATTTGAAAGGACAGTGTGTACTCATGGCTAATGCCTGCCACTAACTTCAGGAAGCCGCTAGCTGTCTGGAGACCTGGATGCAGCCTCTATCCAGCACACCATGCTGCTGTGGAGCAGGAGCGGGACGGCTGCTTTACTGCTCCCTGTGAGGGGGGTGGGAGAGACTGCCTCAAGGAGCAGGACGGCAAAGTTCCCTAAACCCTGCTGCACTCACATATTAAAGGGCAGGAATCAGCCCTTAAAGGCCTCCTTTGTAGCATCACAGTTAGCCTTAAAGAGCAAGCCAGCAAAATAAACCACGACAAACGTCTCAGCCATAAAAGAGCTTGGCTAAAATGTCCACAGAAGGCCAATGATTTAAAATCAGGGGCCAGCTTTGGAAAATATTGACCCGGAATTGTAATTTCCTGAAACTTAAAGATTTTCTCCATGGTAAAAGCTGCTTGAAAAATCCTCTCTCTCATAATCAGAGGCGTTCTTTCAGCGCAGCCCTACCTAACAATTATTCAGGGAAACATTATGTTGACATTACTGTTTAGAAAATAAAAAAGGGTTTTTAGAGAGAGAGAGAAACATGACCATATAGCACTAGTGAATGATTAAAAATTTAGATGACTGCCTTTGAAACAATAAAAAGCTTTGGAAGCTTCTTAATGAGCAGCTATCAGAAATAAAGCATTTAAAACTTCAGAAAGTGCCTCTGTGGAAATTTCATTGTCTTTGATGCTGTAAAACAACTGCAGGGTGGATTCATTTCAAGTTCTTTTTAGCATATTGGTTGTTCAGAAATATTGGGAGATATCTTTCTTAGCAATATGTGGGGAAAACAATGTCTTGGTCGCTTTCATTTATCTGCAATTTGACAGGAGTGCAGTTTATTAACTTGAAAAGAGACAGATACATTATCTGAAACACAGAGAGTATAGTGGGTATTGCCTCCCTTTCATACCAGTTGGGAGTCCATGACACTTTGAACTTGCTCACCATTAAACGCCTTCCTGAGTTGTTGAAGAGGCCTTTAAAAAGGGAGCCGGTGCATTTATGATGTAAATTCGTTATTTTGACACTCTTTGAAATCTGTCATATTCACGTCCAATTTAATGCATCGCAAAAATTCTTTTCTTTTAAAATACTTTTCTTTTAAGATTTCAAAGCCATTTTTATGTAGAAAACTATTGTTATACCTAATATATCCTGAAAGTGTTTTAGCAAAGGAACTTATATGATTCTGTTTTAAGTCATGTCAGGTTTTTAAACATGTCATTTCTTCAAATAGGCTTTGACCACGTTATCTTTTTCCCGCCGATTAGTTAAAGTGCATTTGATTTCCATGGATAGAATTAGTCAGAGTATATGCTAGGTTATCAACATTCACATCAATTGAGATTCTTTTGGATTGTATTCGATCAAGAATTGCATACATACCTAAGATCCGTTCAGACCTGCAGGCAGGTAGATAGATCCAAACTAGAACACCTGTTTGTGTACATTTGAAAGCTTAACTAAAGCAGGAAGCGTTTAAAAATAATATGAGCTGGTGATGAAATTGAACTGCTTTTTTTGAGGGGAGGGGAGCGATATTTATTCTAAATGTGTGTATATATCCAGCACCCACTGTTCAGTTTAATTCTGACTAAATCCAAATCTCATATTTCAGCTCAATCTTCAATCCAAACAAACCTCCTCAAGTTCACTAATCCTTATTACACTGTGGATTTTAGCTGTACCTGCACTTCTTTATCAGTTTGCAAGATATTTTCAGCTGGTACAGAGGTCTTCGTGCAGCTCTGCTTCAAAGTGGCACACAGAGGACACTCTGTAAAGAGTTTCAGAGAGTGTTTACAGATGCCTTATCACTATGGGGGAAGAAGGGCGCTGGGCAGAGGGAACAAATTTCTCCAAAGGGGTGCAGAATCGTCCTAATCTGGAGAAGCGATCAAATAAGAGTTTCAAAGATCTCCTTCTACAAAGGAGAGAATTACGTTTAGTTATTAGCTGTCCAAAATCAGTGTCCAAGTTTTGCAAAACATAGAAATATGTCTGTTATACTATGGAATCTTACACTAAACAGTGTAAGTGATATTTTATATATGTCCTCAATGCAATATAATTACAAGCGGCTGGGTTTCAAATGCAGTTTATACTGAGAGTGAGATAAACGAGGAGAATCATTACTTTGGTGGTATTTAATCCTATAATGGTGGCGAAGGGGACTAGCGCTGATTTTATAAGGTCACCGTTATTTCCTTTGTTGCCTGGCTTTGTGATGGTGCTTTCACGTATTTCTCTCTTCCATCATAGGGAATGATATTTGAGGACTTACAAATCTTCCACCCTTTAAGCAAAGTCCCTCCCCACACACTATGATCACCTGCAAGCTGCCAGAGGCTGAATGTAAAGATGTTTTATATGAGGTCTCCGGGGCCGAAATCCTAATTGGCCTTAGGAAAGAACTATTAGGGGCTAATCATCTTATAGTTAGATCAGGGGTAGGCAACCTATGGCACGTGTGCCAAAGGCGGCACGCGAGCTGATTTTCAGTGGCACTCACACTGCCCGGGTCCTGCCACCGGTCTGGGGGGCTCTGCATTTTAATTTAATTTTACATGAAGCTTCTTAAACATTTTAAAAACCTTATTTACTTTACATACAACAGTAGTTTAGTTATATATTATAGACTTATAGAAAGAGACCTTCTAAAAACGTTCAAATGTATTACTGGCACGCGAAACCTTAAATCAGAGTGAATAAGTGAAGACTCGGCACACCGCTTCTGAAAGGTTGCTGAGCCCCAAGTTAGATCATCGTGCCCCTCTGCAAAGGTAGGATATCGTCCCCTGCTAGAGGTCATATCAGATATTGCCCCAATACTACACTTGATCTTAGCCAAAAGGCCATTAAATCTCACAACTTGAAAAAGGCAGCTTGAAGCAGGGAATCCTGCAGTGCTCGCTAACCTCGTGGCCTGGTTGGGATCCGCAACAGAATGCATTTCTGCTATCATTTTCCCAAGTTTCAGATTTCTGGCTGGCATGAACAAACCCTTGGGTTGCATGAGAAAATACTTTGAAACGGTGCCTAATTGATTTGGGCCCAGTTCAGACTATAGTATGCCACATAAACCACCACCACATCAGTTCAAGGGAGAAAGGATGTCCCCATGCTTGGCTCAGACTATAGGGTATTTCCTTTGCCAAAAGCATTTTAATCACACTTTAAGTATAGGTTTGTTGTGGCGGAAAGACAGAACCATTCCAGTTATTGATTTTTCCCACACAAGGAAACTTCTGTAACACAGCCCATCCAGTTAAATGTCCTGAGGTTCATTACACCAACTTAGTTGACTTAACTAGCCTTATCATATCGCTTCTCTTTTCTCTGCATTCCCACAGTACAAGGCATGTTTCTGTGGTCTGCAATAGTATTATTTTCATTCAGTTTGTCGGTGTTAAGCTTAGTCCCCAAGCTCTGGACTCCCTATCATTGCTCTGGGGGTTGTTTGATTCTCTCTTCTCTCCCTCCCTTTATTTTTTTTTGCTAATTGGCTTCCACCATTTATCTCTGATGGTAATTATAGTGCCCCCTTGGCAGAGCAGAGACAGGATCCAGTTGTTAGGAGTATAAATGGGATACTTCATAGAGGTGGCTGGACACAGAAAGACCCTGTGGTTCTTTGTGTCACTCTAGTTCAGCAGCTGATTGCAAACAGACCTAGGGTCACCAGTCAAGGTCTTACCAAGTCCTGGGCTAGAATCCACACTCATGGAAGGGGCTGCAGACTATAATACAGCAACACCCACGTGGCTAAGCACAATGGCAGAGAAAGGCCACAACTTCCTCCCCACCTACAGTGATGTTCAGTAGTGGGAGGAATCTTCAAAACCCAGCCTCTAGTGCAGCGGTCCCCAAATGTTTTTGCTCGCAGCCCCCCCTTACCTGGTCCGCACCTCCCTGGGAGCAGTGGTAGGGCCAAGAGCAGGGCCATGGCCAGGCGCCGGGTGCCGTGGTCAAAAGTGTGGCCAGGGTCGGGCACCGGGGGCCGCAGTCAGGAGCGTGGCTGCAGCCGGGCACCGGGGGTAGGGCCACGGACGGGCCAGGAGCAGAGCTGGGGGCAAAGCAAGGCTGGGTGGTGCTCCTTCCCCATGCCCTGTGGGGGCTGGGCTGGCCTGGGCCCCGCTGCACCCCCCTGAACATTCCTCCATGCCCCGTAGGGGGTTCACCCCGTAGTTTGGGGAACCACTGCTCTAGTGTTTGGGAGTTTGTGCCATGTCCAGTGAAGATGTCAGAAGAGGCCTTTGGAACACGGGATTGGCCTTGTGGATTACAGCGGTCATGCCAGCATGATGGATAGGACAGGTGCCTAATGCTGGCCGTGCGTGTTAATACCTAGCATAGTTCCTCCCACCTGAATATCACAAAGCACTTATGTCTGCTCTTAGTCTTATAATTTAGATATCATAAACAGGCTTGCCTGAATACCCTGGCTCCAAACACCTCAGACTCTGAAGAAGTTCTAATGCAGATCTATAGCGTGGGGCTGTGTCTTTTCCTTACAATGAGCTAAAGCAAACTCCAAGATATGAATGGATTTTGGTTCAACCCTGGGCAAGTTTAGATGCAGGTCTCACCTTTGCCGTTCAAGCTCATAGTAATGATATGGTTACTTGCAATATGCTGTGGAGAGTTCCAGAAAGGGTGTGGTCCCTGGTAAGCGAGCGAGACAATGCTGGAACTTGAACTGTGTGCAAGTTTGTCTGTGTCTTGTTGCAGTTGTTTTGTTTAATAAATGCCACCTGTTTAAGAAGAGGACACCCACCTCTTTCTAGAGTTGGGTTCTAAAATTGTTTTCACATTCTGGCATCTTTCTTATGGCCATGCAGAGTAGCCCATCCGTACCACAAGCCTAGCTGGCCACACCTTTAAAAAGTGACAATTTTCGATGCCTCAATTTTTGGCCACCCAACTTGATACATTTTCAAGGGGGCTGATTTTCAGAAAGTGCTGAGCATCCACCCTCTGGAGACCCTGCCCCTTTAGGTGGCCGAGGTTGGTTATCTCAGAAATGTGTCAACCAAAATCACTTTTGAAAATCTCGGGCAATAATTGCATTTATTAACAAATTAAGGGCCCTATCCTGGTGTAAGGTCAGTAGCCACATAAACCAGGGGGCCAGTCAAGTGAGGCGAGATCAGCACAGGGTTTCATGATGAATCTGGAAGAAGTCATGTTGCAGTGTGTGCCAGCCCTGTACAACATCATGGCTGGGAACTGTTCAATGAAAGTTCACTACCTGGGCATGTAGAACGTCACCATTAACAGCAGCTTCCGTTATCAACCCATTACATAGCCTCTTTCTTATCTTCCACTTCCCAGGAAACTGTGGAGATTTGTTTATGAATGTCAGAGACAGAGAGGGAGAGAAACATATGTTAAGCCACTGTGATAAATCAGACATTCAGTAAGAGAAAGGAGGGAAACTGAATGAAGATGAAAGCAAAATATTTTTTTAAAAGCCATATTAAAATTCCTCTGAAACATTCTGTTGATCACAGGTGCACACACAATATTTATACCTCAGAGGATGCCAGTGGCAAGCAAACAAACTTTCTAACCATTTGCAGATATCATTATTTGCAATACTCATGAAATGGGAATTTTATCATCATGCAATTCCCCTGATAATTCTAGTCTGTCTACATTGATTTCTCTACCCCTCCCCTCCCCCCAAAACACACACACACAAATAGGAAGTGTGGAGGTGTATTCAGTGACGTAGTCATGAATGGGCAGCTACGGGAACGCCCCTGCCAGTGTGATGTCACATGCAGAGGATGCCATTTTGCTCTACCAAATGGCATCTTCCATGTAGTGTGACCTCACATGCAAGATCATGCTATATAGAGGACACCATTTTGAGAATAAAACGGCATCCTTCACATGCCAATATGCCGTTCCAGCACTATGTGGCCCCACTACAGCACAGGATGTATTCAAAAGCCACTCCCCAAGAATGAGTTGTCCCCAAGAATGAGTTGTCCCCAAGAATGCTCGGGCATGAAGCCCCCTCTGGTTCAAATGAGAAGGGCTGTTGGCTCAAGTGCTTTGGCTGATGGTAGCTGCCACCCACAGTATCCCACAAGGTGAGCGGCTGTCCCTTAGGTAGCCAGGCCCCAAACCATGTAAGGCTTGGTAAGTTGAAGTCACCATGTTCTGTGCAAGAAACCCCACTTAAAAGGCAGGCACTGAATTCTGTGCTACTTGCAATTTCTAAATGGCTTTCTGGGGATAGGGTGACCAAACAGCAAATGTGAAAAATCGGGACGGGGGGTCGGGGGGTAATAGGAGCCTATATAAGAAAAAGACCCCAAAATCAGGACTGTCCCTATAAAATCAGAACATCTGGTCACTCTATCTGGGGAAGCTTCACATAGACCTGCAGGGTAATATTGGCTCTTCTGGATTTCCCCTTGGAACAATCCCTCTTGAATTGGATTGGCTGTAATGCTCTATGTCCTAGTTATGTGATGATGTGTCTGGATCCAAGGTTCTGTACTTGGCAATATCCTTTTTTGGGTTGATTGAACGAAACAAAGACCAACACTAATTTAGGACAGAGTGATTGCCTTTTGCTCATGTATTGCCCAGCCCAACTGCGTGAAAGGACTCACTGCCCCAGCCACGTCACATGCATGTAATTTCTGAAAGAATCCAAACTCGGTAAGATCAACAAATCTTGATAGATTATGCAACCATAGATGGAAAGCAAGCATAAAGGTTTGCTAAGGAACATCATGGCATTAGGATATTCGCCAAAATATCTTGATATGGAAGCTTAACTGCGCTAAGGGCAACTCTGAAAGAGACACAATTCTGTGCCATGCAATCAGCATATAGACACTTATTACCGTTTCACGCTCTTTGAGTTTCTGCTCTCCTCCCCCTGCCACTGCATGCAAATTGCATGGTCCAGCCCTTCTTGAGATACCCAGAATTCAGCCAAACAACCCAGCACATATTTTGTTAATATCCATTATGTATTTGTTGCTATTTACCATCTGTTTTTCCATGCACTGAAATAAACTTCAGATGCGAATCCTCCTGTTAGGATAGCTGAAAACAATTAAAAAAAAATAAAACAGAGGGAAAAATAAAACAGAGGAGCAGCTAACTATGTCCCAGACTGAAAGGAAAAGTGAATCGGGACCACTGGATTGTCAAAGTGGCATCCGCTGCACTATGCAGTCTCAACCCCCACTTTTATTTGTTTATGAACAAGCTAAAGGAAGCTTTAGTCCAGCACAAAAAACTCCCCCATGAGGATCCTTGATTTCTATTAGCCAACAACTAATTTTCCTAAATGTCACTAACATCTGGCTCTTTTGATCTGTCATTCATAGTCTGCTCCATACATAAATACAAATGCCCTCTAATTTTGATTCTATCACAGGCCACACGAAGAACAGTGATGCTCCAAACTAACTTGGCTGTTAGTTTATTAGTGTTACAGAGGAATCATCTCCATCTTGACTAGATTAGTGTTACACATTTATATAGCACCTTTCATTCAGTAGGTTCCCATAAACCGTGTATATATATACATACACATATACACACACACACACACACACACACACACCATTGGGCAAATTTTGTTCTCCGAAGCTTGCAAACCAATATTTTGTGCTCAAATACCATGGTGATGAGTATATTATAGAAATTTAAATGGAATAGCATAGAATAAAAGACAGTGTGACTTAATGGCTTCCATAGAACTTTGAGTTCTACCTCCTTGTGCACAGGCACTGTAACACATGAAATATGTCCCAACAGTACTGGTCAACTTTAGATACAGTTGGAAGAATCCCTGAATATCTATACAAGTTGATTACATAGACCTTGCATTGGTGTAACTTGAGTACAATTTGGCCCTGAATGCCCTGTGATTACTTCAGCAGGCATCAAAATGGATCCACCCCAGGAGGGAACATGTGTAGAGTTGCTGGCAGAGGATGGCTCACAACACATTTTAGAGAAGGGAAGTAAACTCAACCACCTGTTTCGCTGTATTTGATAATATATAACTTCAGCTCTCCCCAGCTTCTGAGCTAATTTAGGACTTGAGCGCTTGCCTCAAATAGAATCCTGTATCAGAGGGGTAAAAGTGAGGTTCTTACCCACGAAAGCTTATGCTCCCAATACTTCTGTTAGTCTTAAAGGTGCCACAGGACCCTCTGTTGCTTTAAATAGAATCCTGACACTTAAGTGGGCTTTGGATAAGTCCCTAAGTCAACGGGTAGGGGCTCCTTGATGTCAGAGGACTTTGGATCAAGCTTTTTGAGGCTGTGGTCTCACTTACATAGTGCTTATCACTTGATTCTCTGCATTAGATTTGACTTGACTTTGTTTGAATGCTTTCCTGGGGTTTTAAATATTACTCCCACTAACTAAAGGAGTCAATAATATATGCTGATTGAACATTTGACTCGGTTTTTCTCTTTAGGGCTGATACAGGATTCCTGCTGATCTAACTTTTCAATAAAATTTCTTTCACATACTTTTTCGCTCTTTGAAATGTCTTTGGCAGAAGAGCCTAAAGGATGCTGCAGTGTGACCTAGGAGGGAAGGTGGAAAAAGGCTATTCAGAGGCAAATACAAGTTTCAAAAAAAATGTCCCATCCACTTTTACATTCACTGCTGTTAATTCCCCAACTTTCCTTGCCTTGTGCCAGCCATTAAATGGACGAGATCATTCCTTTTTGGTGAGTGGCAAAGTTCCAGCTTCATTTCTAAAATCAAGGAGCTCACCTGTTTTCAGAGATGGCCAATGCATGAAGGTAAAGCCTCAGCAATAGCCAGGAGAGGCAACGCATGTGCTACGCAGGGGTTCTCAAACTTCATTGCACCGTGAGCTCCCTTCGGACAACACAAATTACTACACCACTCCGGTGGCAGCCGGGGGGGGGTGGAGTGTAACCTGAGCCTCACCGCCCAGGGCTTCAGCCCCAGGCAGTGGGGCTTGGGCCTCAGGCCCCAGGAAGTCTAACGGCAGCCCTGGTGACCCCATTAAAATGGGGTCCCGACCCACCATTTGAGAACCGCTGTGCTACTGTAATCCCTTTACCTGTTCCACTAATGAAGTGTAGAAATAGGGACAGTGGTCAGAAGTACATCAGCAACAAGGCAAAAAATATCTGGAGCGAGTATTTGGGAAGGAGCCTTTAGGGTACTTTGTAGGGTCGGAAGGCAAAGACCTGCTGTATTACTTGCACTGTGGCAAAGCCAGCGAGTGATATGAAAGTTACGCTCTGGTTTGCATTTCAAATCTTGTTTGTTTTGTTCCTGTCGTGTGCATCTTTCCTTTACTCTTCACATGCGCCTCACAGAGCTTCCCTACCACAGACAACTCTACCAAGTCCTTGGATCCTGTTTTCTTTCTTTAAGGAAACACTTGTCTTCTGGGACACCAAACTCATCTCATAGTGAATCTAAGCAGGCTATAAATGATATAAAGCCTTCACACCCAATGGAAATACTGATGCTAGTTTAGACTTTAAATATTTATACTTTTCTCTTCTGTCATCTCAGCATCAAAAATTCTAAAGCAGAGATTATATACATATGCAATATATAAATACAGCCCTAGAAAAGCTGGCATGCTTTTCTGATTTGTACGGGTTTTACAACAATATTTGACCCACTTCCCACAGAGATGGCTAACTGCAAAGGAAGTTTGACGTGACCAGACAGCTCATTGGAAGTATTTGACATTCAAGCAGTGTTGAGTAATTTTGCTTGGACACTTAATTCACACAATATGTCTGTGAAGAAATGTCTCCTCTCAAAACCTGTTTGGTTGCGTTGGGGGATTCTTCACATCCTTCTCAGAGATCTGGTGATTCATACACTAACCCCCTTCATGAGCATCCAGGATCAAGTTAATCCCAGATGTAATATGACTGAAATTACACCACCTGCATCACAATTATCCACCTTTGTCCGAGCGTTAATACCACGCTGATCGATGGAGCATCTGATTGAAGGACAGGAAAGGAGTCCCGCACAGGTTCACAATTCTGAAGAACAGCCGTCCTGCAGAAGGACCATACATGAACCCTGCCATCTCAGAGAAGGAGTTTTTGGCTTTTAATCATATTTCTGTTAATTCTGCAGTAATCACTTCCTATAGCATAATGTTGCCATCTAATTAAGGGAACATAATTCTCCATTCCCCTAGTATTGATATTCAGTTTGCTCTCCATCTAGTTCAAAGATGGACGGGATTTGTGTTTTCACTGTTTGATCCATTTTTATTATACATTATATTTTTACCTCCATCACATACTTTATTCTGCTTCACTTTTATTTTAATCGTGCATCGTTATAACTAACATCTACCTACCTGCTCTTTTTTCACTCCTTCTGGTCTCCCACACTCTCCTGTTACATACAGTTCAGGCCTGGGATGTAAACGTTTATTTACCCGAAAATGCCAGGGGAAGCGTGCTATTCTGGTAGCTTTAGTACAGCAGGAATAGCAACTCAAGTGCTCTTCAATAGCAATGGTTTATGGACCAGATCCCACACTGACAATCTACCTGGCATCACTCCACTGAAGCCAGTGGAGTTAAACCAGTATAATTAGGCCCATGTCACTATTGTTCATGCAGAAACAGTGGGAAATGCTGCCCGTCATATTCTCTTTTGGGAAACAACACGGGAGATATTGTTTCCATATACTATTAAAGGGACACTGCTATGAACAATGGATTGCAAAGCCAACCTTCCTGGAAAGCGTTCAAAGTCCTTTCCTAAAGAAGAGATCGAGCCAAGTCATGAAGTTCAGATTCACAAATGGATCTGAGCCCCGTCTTCGCCAAAGTTCAGGTCTGGTGGAGACGTGTGTTCTACTTCCGCTCATTAGAAGTAGGACTGTATGATGATGTCAGCTTCAGAACTGCATCTGGATCCACACTTCCCTGAAACAGGAGTTTGTTCAGTTGTGTTCTGGCTCAGCCTATTGTTCAGACACAAAGTTCTGATGTGGAACCAGAGCTGAACCTGAACATCCTCAAAGCTCAGGAAGGAGTGCTGAGATCTGGTGTTTCAATCAAGCCCATTTTAAAGATGGCAAATGTCTCATCTCAGTTTTGCTACAGTGCAGAATTCTTCTTCCCATGCTCAAAAGTTCCATTCATTCTATTGCGAAGCCCAGCAAAACTGTGCCTGTGCTCCGTCTCCTGCTAGAGTCCGGCTCTCCGGGCTTAGTTTCTAAACATGCACTCAGATACCACACTGATGATTTCAGTATAGATACCTGGAGAGAAAGACGATTTGATTGGCTGGTGAGGTTTTTTTGGGTAATGAGAAATAGGGAAAGAGAATTAGTCTCCCTGTCCACCCCTTTCACATTTAACATAAATGGTCTAGATAATACTTAGCCCTGCCATGAGTGCAGGGGACTGGGCTAGATGACCTCTCGAGGTCACTTCCAGTCCTATGATATGATACAGGGATTTCCCGCACTTCAAATATTAGTCTTTAGCTGCAAAGCCACCCAGCCAGTTACCCCTGAAAGATCTGCTATTTTTCTTCTCTCGTCCTTTCCATCTCCTTTTCTTTCTCTCCTCCAACTTCCCTCCTCTGCTACACCATTCATTTTAAAGGAAGAACTAAAGCAAATAAATGACGATTCAGCTAGCCTCATAAATGCAGTTTTGAAAACTGAACATACACCTTGTTCTTAAACTTGCACGCGTCTCACCGCACATGGTTCGCCTTCCTCCAAAGCTAGGACAAGCCAAACTTTCCTGCAACGTACAGATTTCCCAGACCTCTCTTGGGCACACGCCGTGATCTTGTACTGTGCATAGGGAACGTTGTGGATTTCCTATCGCAATCTTGCCTCTTCTATCCACGCCTCCCAGTTCTGGGAACCATGTGAAAAGTTCCTCAGTGTCAGCATCTCTCCAGCAGGCATGGACTGCAGATCCTTTGTGGTACTAGCTCAGGCAAGAAGTAAAGACAGAAAAGTCTGGCAGAATTTCCCTTGCACCTGAAGGGCTTCCCAGCAGTGTCACCTTTACCAGTTTCTTCACTTAGGACTGGGACTGGTGAAGGCAGGAATGTATTGATGCTCGGCTTTTTTTTATTGTTTCCCAATTCCAGATTTTTCTCCTGAGCTTCCATGTTCGTCCATGGGAAATAAAACCCTCTATTATAAAATTTGTCAAATGAGACCACCCAAGAGGCTGAGGGGAGAGGATTGGGGGGGGGTAAGAAATGCCTTGAACACCATTTTCTTGTTGATGGCTTAGAAAGGGAATTGACGGTTATTGTCTCCCTTTAAATATGTTCTTTATGAGGAGGTCATGTAGCAGGCACATCATTTTCTAATTACAGCCATGCAGATAACATGGAAACAAAATATATGGAGTTTTTCCAAAAGAGAGGTTGCACTTTCAAACAATATACCGTACAGTTCATTATCCCAGCCATCCAAATACAGCATAGAGCTTTACTCAAACGGGACTAAATATAGTTATAAGCCGTTCAACGCTTTGTTTTGCCAATTGTTTTATTGCCATGGGGGTGTCTAAGCTTAATCAGCCATTGGCTAATAACTTGCAAATGTAATCAGCAAGGCCCGTTGTTTAAATAGCTACATGGAAAACTGGGTTTGTGACTGGGATTTGCCAAAAAGGACAGCCTTTTTATTTTTTGCATGTTCCAGATTTATTTAAAGTCCAACGTCTACAGTTGCAAAGAGTTGCACAGGATTTAGTCAATGGAAATTGCATGTAAGGGGAGCTGTTTGATGAAATCCCATTAAAGTCAATGGGAATTGTGTGTAATGGGAAATTGTACAACTAAAAGTCCATTGATTTCAGTAGGAACGGTGTACTTAAATCCAATGGGATGGAGTCATCCTTGGTGTAATTCTTCTGAAGTCACCAGAGCTTCACCACCAGAGATGAACTTGCCCAGTGCAAGTTGTATGTAATGGTGCCTGGGCAGCTAAATCCCATTAAAGTCCATTGGGGCTGATTCGGCTCAAATCCCATTCAATGGGAATTGTGTGGCTTAAGTGACAACTTGAGTGTTTCCCTATCAAAGTTTCCAGAGACAAAACAGTTACCGTAAAAAGAATGCATGCCAGTATAAATAAATAGCAATGGACAATCCATCAGCAGTCCACAGCTCTCAGGGCTCCTTGCCTAGAGAAAGCCACATGAAGCCCCAGCAAGTGAGACTGAGAAACTCTTCCCCCATGATTTCAGTGGGAAAAATTATTTGACACTGAATGCTGTTTTGGAGCACGCGTCTGTCAGCATTTGGGGGGAGGGAGAGTACTGAGTTGGATTTTGCATACCCTGTGAACAGCTGGTGTGCAGACTATATAGACAGAACTGAGCCTCTGATCTTCTGTCTTGCCACCAGACAGCGAGGGCACTATTTGTATTGAAATTGGATGCGATTGTGCCTGTTTTTCACCCATCTCATTATCTGGTTTTCAGAGCTCTCCGCTTTCCACTACCAAAGGAAGGTTTCTTAACATGGATTTTCTGTCCCTGCAGTGTGGTCCCAGTCCTCCCACTGGAGTACATGAAGACTCTATCAGACTTATGCAGGACAGATACTGGTTTCATTCTCAGACACCACCAGAGGACATCTCTTGGAACATGATCATAAGCCTTCTCAGGATTGAGGAATACTACATGCAGTTTTCCTCTATATTTTTCCACAGCCAATCTTAATGCAAAAATAGAAAAGAAGAAAAGCAGTGGCTGGCAGGGAAACCTCTTCCCAGAGACGCATCCACCAGAGAGGAAATGATGCACTTTCAAGGGTGGTGAATAAAAAAAAAAAATACATAAAAACAGTGTCCAAAGCTTACTGCTGTTCCCATCTAAACCAATGGGAATGAGATTCTCTCCATTGTCTCTCAGTTAATCAAGGTTTCTGACCCTTCACAAAGGACTTCTCTGCCTTAGAGAAATTTGAGGCACTAAGCAGCATTTGGAAACCTTCCTACACCTATAACGTATAACCTATAATAGCATCCCCACACAAAAAGGGCTCCCAGACATGAACAAAGAGTAACCGCCATTTGGATTAGACTTGCTTAGATCAAGGCTGACTAGCCACCAGGCAGGCTTCTACTGTGCCAGTCTCCCTGATGTAGTGCCAGGGGAGACGGAGAACACTGGGGCAATAGCCCCACAGTGCAATTAGTCCTCCCGCTACCGTCCCAAGGTGCGCCAGGGATTACTGAGGTGGCCTGTCTGGTCTGCTTTCTGTATTCTGCTGGCCAAGCTCAAGGAGAAGCTACTGATCTGAATAACCCTGTACACAATATAGCTCTCAGAGGAGCCCTGTATGCACTTCGGGGGAAATCATGTGACTATTCCATGGTTGTACATTAGTATTATGTATGTTACCATTGTGCTGTGCACTGCTGTACAAACACAGAACAAACAGTTTACAATTTGCACTTCGCACATAGCATAGTCCGGGCAGTCATGTTTAAAAGCAGGTTGGCAGGTCATGGTTAAACCTAGGAGGGAACTAACATAAATGACAACCAAGTAATACATCGTAAACAGGTATTGTCCTTCTCCACACTAGGCGCTAAATTGTGTGCAACACCCTGGGTATTAGTTCACATGCTTTCTACCATGATGCATTTTCCCAGCAGAGACAAAACCTGGAAGTGTCACACTGGCTCATTCTAACTGAAACTGACCAAAATAAGTGAGGGAGGTTTTCCATAAAGACCAATTTACGTGTGTTTATACTGCCACTAACCCCCTGCTTTGTTTTTAGAAGATACTCAGGATAAAGGGATGTCTCCTTGATCTCTCTGTATTTGAAGCAATACAGTAGCATGTAATTGAGGGTGGATCATTTTTAGGCTAAATGCACCTGCTCAGAATCCCTTAGAATGATAAATTGTCATATGGTGAAGGAGAATAAGAGAACGTGCCAGATTCTGATCTCAGACACACCAGAGGAAAGCCTGAGTTTAACTGAATTTAAGAATGGTTCTCACATTTCCGGACTCCCATCTCTCTGCTTTAGTGACCAAACTCTGCTTCTTTCCTCATTGGAAGCTATTTCTAACACTCAGTTCTGCAAGCTTAAAAAAAACCCCAACCCAACAGACTTAAGAAAATGGGAATTTCACAGAATTATTACAGATGCAACTGTGCACAGAATCACTCTGGATAAAATGGCCACTTACTGGGTCTGACCTAAAACTAATCAATACACCCTGGATAGACCTCCAGGGTCGAGACTGTGATCCCCGTTACACCAGTACAAAACTGAGGAAATTCCATTGACTCCAGATTTACAGTGGCGCACCGCTGAGCACCTCACTCCACTCCAGAGTCCCCCTCCTATGTGTCAAGACAGATGACGTGGACACCACTGCAATCAGCATTCAGCTAGGCTTACTCAGAGAGCCCACACCTTTGGAACACATTCCTCCTGGGGTACCACTGAATGAGGATTTGCGCAACCTGAGCCTCCACACCCCCTTTCCCAGAAGCTAACTAGGCACCCCGAGACTTTTTTGTGATGGATGTGGGAGCTGCACTGTAATCATTTATGAATACTGCATGTTGGCCTGGTTATTGGGATGTTCGCCGTATGAATATATTCGGTTAACTCAGGAGAAGTCTGTCTGGCAAAATGGACAAGCGGGGCAGGGGGGAGGGTCACACTTGCCACTTCAGCTAACACGTAGGAGTTGTTAAGGTACCAGAAGCAGGATTATCTTTGATGATTTTGCCTGTCTCTCTACGGGACTGGTTTTGACCAGAAGAGTCAAGGTCCACAAACTCAGAAAGAAAAAGAACAAAGAACTCAGAGGATGAAAAGAGACCCTCACTCAAGGGAGAAGCTATAGTTGTCCAAGAGAGCCAGCCTTAGGACACAGGACCTCAGTGGAGGTGTCAGAAGAAGCAAAGCCTCCCTAGGTTATCATCAGAGGCAGGTAAGAGAAACGTGTAGGCATGCAGTGTGTCCCTTGGGAACGGGCTCACCTGCATTGTAGGGGGATTCTGCACTATTGTTCCCCAGGACACATGAAACTCCAAAGTTAGCTATGGCAAGGAAGAGAACCAAACAATAATACAACCTGCAGAGCATGTGCAGCCTGGCAAACAGTAGCATGACCTTCTTTCACACTGCCCCAATCCAACAATGTGTCTGAAGGGCAGCCTGGGGGAACAGATGGGTATGATAGTGCCACCCATAAGGCTTTATATAACATAACTAGAATGTGTTTTATGCTACATATGCCATGTAACATATCTCTGTAAAGGTCATAATCTACTAAATCTATTAATCCTATTTGTATGCCTGTATCATTTTTGAATTCAAAGTTATGAATATTGGCTGCACACTTGTTTAATTCTGAGTAGGCTGTAGTGAAGCAGTTGGCCAGTTTCCTGAGAAAAAAATATTCTCAGTAAGTGCCCATCAAGAAACACTTAAGCCAACAATGAACTTGGAGACACCAATCCACATCTGGGCTTTCCGGGGAATGTGGCTTTGCTGGTAAGGAACTCAGTCATGCATGGACATGTGACTTGCCCAGGTGACTCCAATACTCCATTTTGTCGCTGGACTTTGTCTAGGAGGGAGGTCTCCACCCACAAGAGAAAGTCTATTTAAGCCTAGGGGAGACCCCTCCATTTTGTCTTCAGCTGGCTAAAGAGAGAGCCTTTCCACCCCCCAAAATACCTAAAAGAAACTGGAACAAAGGACAGTGACTGCAAGGGGTGTGAGTGATTGCTGGACCCAGACTAAAAGGAGATTAGTCTGTAAAAGGAAGCATTCTGGAACTGGTGAGGATCTTATCTGTATTCAGTTTCTTACTGTATTAGACATAGACTGGTGTGTTTTATTTTATTTTACTTGGTAATTCACTTTGTTCTCTCTGTTACTACTTAAAACCACTTAAATCCTACTTTCTGTATTTAATAAAATCACTTTTTACTTATTAATTAACCCAGAGTATGTATTAATATTGGGGGGCGGGAGAGGCAAACAGCTGTGCATCCCTTTCTATCAGTGTTATAGAGGGCGAACAATTCATGAGTTTACCCTGTATAAGTAAAATGGATTTATTTGGGGTTAAACCCCATTGGAAGTTAAGCATCTAAGTGTTAAAAACATGAACCCTTCTGTAAGCTGCTTTCAGGTAAGCCTACAGCTGTCAGGGGACGGGATTCAGACCTGGGTCTGGGTTTGCAGCAAGCTAGCGAGTCTGGCTCAAACCAGGCAGGGCACTAAAGTCCTAAGCTGACGGGGCAGAAAAGCAGGGGTAGAAGTAGTCTTGGCACATCAGTTGGCAGCTCCCAAGGGGGGTTCTGTGATCCAACCTGTCACAATGGGTTATACAGACATCATGTTTCTTTTATATCTTACTGTGTGATCACCTCAGACATTAATGAATTAAACCTCACAGCATACCTGTGAGGTGGTGACATAATATTATCCCCAGTTTACAGATGAGAAACTCAGGCACAGTGTGTGAGGCTGAACATTTCAAGTTTGGCTGCTTAAAATTAGTTTGGATTCATACCAGGCAAGTCAACAATGGATGCTATTTTTGCCTTAAGATTGCTTGTGGAAAAATAAAGAGAAAAGAAGAAAACTCTGTACATAGTATCCATCAATCCTGAAAATTATCACATTCTGAGAGCTCCTGTTAATGCCAAGAGAGCAAATTACTTCATCTTTCCATGCCTCAGTTTCCCATTTGCAAAATGGGGATAATAATCCTTATCTACATTACAGCACTAATGTGAATCTGGGACTTGATTCAGAGGAGCTGAGTATCTGCAGCTCCAGGCCATTCATTCATTAACCTGGGTAAAGCACCTCAGCTGGAACAACCCAAAGTATTACTGATAGGAGAGGCAGGATGGTTTTGTGACCAAGGCAATGGATTGGGATGCAGTAGCTCTGAGTTCAAGTCCCAGCTCAATCACAGACTTCCTCTGTGTGACCTTAGACAAGTCACCTAATCTCTCTGTGAATTAATTCCCCATCTGTAAAATGGGTGTAATAATTAATTCTCCTCCCTCCCCCGCCCTCTTTGTCTGTCTTGTCTATTTAGATTGTGAGATCTTTGGGGCAGAGAGTAATTAATTACTGAACAATTTACCCAGGGTCAAGATGGATTCTCCATCACTGATGGTTTTTAAATCTGCATTGGATGTTTTTCTAAAAGCTCTGCTCTGGGAATTATCCGGGGGAAGTTCTCTGACCTGTGTTATCCAGCAGGTCAGACTACATGGTCACAATGATCCCTTCTGGCCTGGGAATGCCTGAATCTATGAATCCCATGTGGACGTACAGCACCTAGAACAGTGGGACCCTGATCTCAGCTGGGGCATCTCAGCACTACCCTAACATGAATATAAGTAATCATATGGTGTAGCAGGGTGAACACCCACTCCAGCCCGGAAGGGGTTGGAAAAGCCCTGCAGAGGGCTGGGGCTAGGCAAGGGAGTAAAACCCCTGCTGATTGGGGGAAGTGGCTGCAGCTGGGCCCCAAACTAAGCAACTGGGCCTTATAAGAAGGTCAGGGATGCCAGAAGCAAGAGTCTCTCTCTGACTGGAGAGGGAGACAGACTTGGCTGCTGGGGAACTCACCCTGGGGACCTAGAGGGAGGCAGGGCTGGGGAAAGGCCTTAGGAGCTGGGAAGCCCTAGGCCAGCAACTCCCCAGGCTGCAGGGCCTAGTTCTAGACCCACCTAGGTATTGGACTTGCAGAGGGGCAGCCGGAGGGTGGGTAAAGGCAGCCAGTCCAAACCCCTTGTTGCCTGTGATGATCAGCTGATAGACTAGCCCCTGCGCCCTGGGGTGGACTGCAAACAGAGACTGGCAGTAGCCATGACTGAGGTGACGTGAGGATAGGGAGTAGGGGTTCCCCTGGGGTGGGGAAACCCAGTAAGACTGTGGGGTACTGCAGGAGGCAGAACCCTGGGATAAGGGTGTGACGTTGTGCAGTCTATATGGTTTTATAAAAACTTGATAAGTCACTATAATGTAACTGGGATAGTTTTAGAGAAAATACGGTAATAAGTGAATGTAACGTAACTGGGATATGCTTCATGCAAAAGGTCTCTTGTAAGGTATCATTACAAAGCTTATAATCTACTGAGTATGATCATCTGATTTGTATAAATGTACCACTCTTACATTTTATATTTCTAGTTTTAGATACAACTCTGAGGGCCTATTGTAATTATGTAAAGTGTGGGCCATTAATGATGGTTTGGAATCTTGATGACTCCCATTGTCTGCAGATGGCTGTTTACCTGTGAGTCTTCCTGTATATGTGTGTGCTGGCAAGTGAGTAATGAAGTCTTGCAGTGACATGTGATCATGTCACCTGAACTGGAATCCATCTTTAACCTGGTGCTTTTCCAGTGAGGGGGGGGTGGAAACCCAGAGGGACAAAGGGTTCCCGCCTTATGCAAAAGATATATAAAGGGGTGGAACAGAAGAGAGGGGGAGAGAAGCCAGCATGAAGAATCCCCTAGCTATCACCTGAGCTGCAACAAGAGTTGTACCAGGGGACAGAATTGTGCCCAGGCCAGTCTGAGAAAAACTTACTGAAGCATCTCTGAGGGTGAGATTATCGGTATTCAGTTTGATTAGACATAGATTTGCGCATTTTATTTTATTTTGCTTGGTGACTTACTTTGTTCTGTCTGTTACTACTTGGAACCACTTAAATCCTATTTCCTGTATTTAATAAAATCACTTTTTATTTAGTAATTTACTCAGAGTATGTATTAATACCTGGGGGAGCAAACAACCGTGCATATCTCTCTATCAGTGTTATAGAGGGCGAACAATTTATGAGTTTGCCCTGCATAAGCTTTATGCAGGGTAAAACGGATTTATCTGGGTTTAGACCCCATTGGGAGTTTAGCATCTGAGTGCTAAAGACAAGCACACCTCTGTGAGCTGTTTTCGGGTAAACTTGCAGCTTTGGGGCAAGTGATTCAGACCCTGGGTTTGTGTCTGGAGCCAGACAGGAGTATCTGGTTCAGCAAGACAGGGTGCTGGAGTCCTGAGCTGGCAGGGAAAACAGAAGCAGGGGTAGTCTTTGCACATCAGGTGGCAGCTTCCAAGGGGGATTCTGTGATCCAACCCGTCACAAAGGGCACTGGGGTCCTGGGAGGGACACGGGGGGGGCCAACAGCAAGCGGATCACCGGCCTGCAGAGGGCGCTCCTGGGTCAAAGAGCTAATTCCTGGGGATGACCAGCAGGAGGTGCTGCTGGGTGAGTCTGTGCCAGCTTACACATGGGGAAAGAATTTGAAAAATATATTCACTCTCCTAAAGACTTCACTCCCAATTCCAGTTTGGATAGAAACTAGCTTTTTGGGAAAAAAAGGATACCATTAAAAATAAATGATTTTTCAGCATCAAATTTATGGTTTTAGGATTTTCAGTTTTTCAACGAAAAACCACCCATTTCACTGAAAATTGATTTTTTTTTAAATTATTTTTACAAACCCCCAAACAATTTCACCCAAAAAGATTCTCCCCTCTTCCCCCCCCCCCAGTTCCTCAATCTTTCACAGGGAAAAGAAAAATCATATCCCAATCAGCTGGACCTTTCTTGTGCTTTGTGTATTTGTCTTTATTATCCCAATTCTCAATAGGTTTTGGTTGTGAACAAGTGTTTTTTCCCTTTGCACCTGGATGCCTGAAGCTGACGCTTTGCCCGAACTTCCATCCCTAGGATGCTGCTCTAACTAGCCATGTTTGTGCACATTGGTCTAGTCTGTGCATGGAGCAGCCGTAATGCCCATTGGGGTGGGGGCGGGAATCTATTACATGGTAGTTTTTTTTGCTTGAAGAACTTTGGCTTCTACATTTTGGAAATATGGCCCCATAAATGTAGTTTTATGACTCCTCTGCAGGAGGAAAGAGGCAGGTGAAGGACTGAAAGATGCAGAAGGAACTTATTCAAACAACAGATATGTTGAGGACGCGGCAGGGACAGACAGACCAAGGGAGGGAAAGTAAATTGCACTTTTGTTTAAATGCTTTCTTTCCAAGCCTGCCCCAGTGTGAAAGCCCCCCTTTTAAAGGGAACTGAGTGGGAATTCACACCTGTAAGCTGGAACCGCTGCCTCCTAGGCTCAGGATGGCTAAATAGACACAAGTCAGCTTAGATCAGTTTCACTGCAGCTGGTGCATAAAGGAAACTGAACTCTTGCCTTTACACTGGATTACTCTGGAAGAAAGCAGTATTTGTTCGCGATGGGCTGAATAGTGATGGTTGTTTTGAAGTATTCACTTTGTATCTGTGTCCATCCCCAAAGGGTCCTGAGAATTCAAATGAAAGCTGCTTCAGCCGCTTGTGAGGAAGGCATTTGACATTGGATCTGGTAGGTCCTGGAGCTTTTTAGATGCATGACTGGAAAACTCTGTGCTCAGACATAGCACAAAACAAAAATAATCAACTAGTTTCAGCAAATTATCCCTTCAAAACCCTAACCAAAAGGGTCCTTGGTGGCTTCATAATTGGTGAGTGTTTGACTGTGAGAGACTCTAAATTCTTTTGACATTACTTGGCTGGTCATCTCCAGATCTGATCACTGTCAATTCACCTCCCCTAACCAGGGGTCAGGGACAATGTGCAAGATCCAGGAGAAATCTGCTGCTTTCTTTCACATCATCCGGCTCTTCACTTGGGACCAAACCCTGGTCCCATTGCAGTCAATGGCAAAACAGACCAGGACTTCAGGGAGGCAAGGATTTGGACCTTTTAAAATAACCAGCTATTAAGTTATTTTTACATGGCACTAAAACTAATCCAGGGGAGTGGAAGTGGGGCTTTGGACGGTCTGAGGGATTGGTAACACGTTACAGAGCCATTCAGCTTGGAGCTGCTGGTACAAAGCCAATCAAGCTCAGCAGCAATTGAAACCTGAAGGATCCTGAGTGGTTCCAGTCCAAGGAAAAGTTATTTACTTGTTCCCATAATAGAAGAACTAGGGGCCACCAAATGAAATGAATGGGCAGCAGGTTTAAAACAAATCAGAGGAAGTTCTTCATACAGCGCACAGTCAACTTGTGGAACTCCTTGCCTGAGGAGGTTGTGAAGGCTAGGACTATCACCGGGTTTAAAAAAAACTGGATAAATTCATGGCGGTTAAGTCCATTAATGGCTATTCCCCAGGATGGGTAAGGAACGGTGTCCCTAGCCTCTGTTTGTCAGAGGGTGGAGATGGATGGCAGGAGAGAGATCACTGGATCATTACCTGTTAGGTTCACTCCCTCGGGGGTACCTGGCATTGGTCACTGTTGGCAGACAGGATACTGGGCTGGATGGACCTTTGGTCTGACCCAGTACGGCCGTTCTTATGTTCTTAGCACAAGTGTCTACACTGCAATGGGCATAAATCCCAGTCTCAGCAAGGAGGCCAAGAAGTGAATGGAGGTGGGTCCTACACGGCTCTCTTCCCTGTAGTCATGGCCCGTCCCAGGGCAGGAGTGAAGCAGACGCTCCCACTGCTGTTGCTACTTGTGCTAGGCTGGTTCTGTGGAGAGAGGCTTCCAGGGGCTGATGCAGGATGTGCTGGGTGAAATCTAGGGCTGGGGTTATGCAGGAGGTCAGACTAATGATCACAATGGTCCCTCCGGCCTTAGTCTATGAACTCAATGATCATCTCTGGACCTGGACCGTGCGTGGTCATGGAAGCCACCAGCACCTTATTTGGCAGTGTTACGCCCACTGGGTTCACACTTTGCACTGGTGTGGGACTGCACAAGATGCAGGGCAACAGAACATTAGGCATTCAGTGCCCAAGGTGGGTCAGTTTGGGACCTTCCCCAAACCACTAAATCTCTGCACAGAAACTCCCCCCTTCCCTGCTCCTCCCCAGAAATCTTGACCTTGGCAAGGAGGGCCTTACTTTTACTCCCTCTCCACTACCTACATCCTGGACACATACACTGTCCCCCAAGCACTGAGATGGCTCAGGAGGTGCACTTTCACCTCAATACTTTTGGGATTGATAAACCCTCCTGATTATATTCTCCTCTAAACAGCAGTTCACCTTTTTGCATTTAGTGGTATTGCAGCCTTGAGTCCAGCCTGTTCAAAAACAGACACAAAACTAGATCACAAGCATCTGAGAACACATTTGACTGAGCGTTTTGTGTATTGTATGTCACAGTGGCTGAGTAAATGGCTAGGGTGTGACAGTGTGGAACAGAGACATCTACTGGCTGAGCATGTGGAGTGCTTACTTCTAAACATGCAGAAGAAGCAAAGGCAGAAAGACTCCAATAGTGTTTCAGTCCCAATTAATTGTGTCCAGTATTAATGAGTATTTGTCAGAGGCTGTAATTTCTAACCCCAGCTTGGGACAATTCAGAGCCTACCATCTTCCCAGTTCTGCACATTTTCTTTTGCCAAGCAAATTCTAAATGAGGTCAAAACTTGCCTTTGCTGTAATCTTCTTAAAGAACAAAAGAAATATGAAAAGAAAACATTTATTGTAAATCAGTGACTTTTGCATTAAAATGATCAAAGTGTGTTGGGTGCACACTTGAAGTTCAGATGCAAAGTGATTTTGAACTTAAATAAATAAGATTGTTTTTCTGTAATGCAAATTGAGAGAGCAAATTCACCAAAGTACAATCAGATGCATTAAGGACTGTCCCTTAATCAGAACCCAGATATTCTGGACGGCTAAAGCCCTTAGTCTGTTCAAGGCTTCATGCGCCCACTCTAACCCTTTAAAGTAGAATGCACTAAACTGCACTAGAAAAAATGGCGGCACTCATTTGTCAGATGATCATAAATAAAATGTAGGTTAAGAGCATAATTTACAAATTCAGATACTGACCCTTGGGGAGTGATGCTGGCTTGAAGAAGGGGCATCTTCTACTGGCTGGTTTCTCATCTAAACTACTTCCAAAAGAGATGGTTTTTTACATGTTCCACTAAATGCAGACGTTTAAGTGGTCACAACAATAAGTACCTGACATGATGAGATAACAAAACTGGTTGGGAACATGCCCTGTGCCTTTCAGAGAAGTCCAGTGATTAGTGCTAATGAAAGAATACATCCTATTTTGCGTTTCTCTGGTGCCCTTCATCTGGGAACCACAAAACACATTTCTGCGAAGTAGGTTTTATTGGCCTCATTTCACAAACTGAAAACGAAGGCACAAAGACTAATGCCAAGATTTTCAAAAGAATTTTGGGTGCCCAGTTTGAAATACGGAGGTCCCAATTAAGTCAATGAAAGTTAAGTATCGGGGGGTAGCCGTGTTAGTCTGTATCCATAAAAACAACAAGGAGTCCGGTGGCACCTTAAAGACTAAGGGATTTATTTGGGCATAAGCTTTCGTGGGTAAAAAAACTCACTTCTTCAGATAAGCTTTCGTGGGTAAACTTTCGTGCATCTGAAGTGAGGTTTTTTACCCTTGAAAGTTTATGCCCAAATAAATCTGTTAGTCTTTAAGGTGCCACCGAACTCCTTGCTGTTTCAATGAACAGGGCCGCCCAGAGGGGGGAGTAAGTGGGGCAATTTGCCCCGGGCCCTGCAGGAATATAGTATTCTATAGTATTGCAATTTTTTTTTTTAAATGGAAGTGGCTCCTGAAATTGCTTTGCTCCAGACCCCCTGAATCCTCTGGGCAGCCCTGCCTCTGAAGAAAAAAAAAATCAGGCCCCAGAACTCAAACTGGGCATCCAAAAAGTGAGGTACTTAAAAAAAAAAAAAAAAAAATAGCATGATACCTTTACAAATGTTGGTTGAAGTGACTTGTCCGCACATGCGCAGTGAATGACATAGCTGGGATCAGAACTCAGGAGAGAGCTCTCAGACGCCCTTGTCTTACTCCAACTGCTGGCTACTCCCACCCTTGTTACTACTAGATAATTGCCCCCCTCCCTCAATATTTTAACTGCTGTCTGCACTGTTCATTTCTGGAGGTTGGAGAGTTAACAGTGGGAACCTTTTCTCGTGGGGCAAGGACATTGATAGTTCATAAATAGTTTTCTTTGGGTGAGGCTTTCCCCTTTCACAGGTTTTAGGAGAGTGCACAAGTCCTTGACTACCACATAATATAGGCTCATGTGCCAGGTAGTTCCACTGAATCATAATATAATACACACATATTCTTAGTTAAAATGTGCCTCTTCCACATAGACACAGGGAGATGTCTAATTTGTATATTATGAAACTCACAAGTAGCAGGTAATGTTCCATCTTTAATTTAAAAAATTATGCTAAATAGCCAAATTTTTGCTTAATTACAGGCTAATCCTAGTTCCTCAGAACATGTGGTTTTTTTTCTTCTCTCTCAAAATGGAAGAGGCACATTTGAACGAAGAGTATGTGTGGGTGTTGGATTATAATTCACAGAGGAACTTTGATTGTCTACGTAGTTCCTGGCTAAGAACTGCAGAGACACTAGCTAGGGTAAAAAGCTTAAATGTTATGGTCTAGTTAGTGGTCCACAGACTTGTGTGACCTTGGACATGTCACTTATTCTATCTGGGCCTCAATTCCTTATCTGAACAATGAGGATAACAGCAATTCCCAACCTCTCAGGTTGGAAGGATAAAGTCATTAAAGATTGTGGTGCTCAGATCCATACAAGTACCAGAGATACAAGATAAGTTATCTATCAGGCATCAAGGCCCCAATTCAGCAAGGTACTTAAGCACATGCCTAACTTTAACCACATAAGCCGTCCCATTGAAGTCAGGTAGCACTGCTGTCAATAGGGCTATTCATATGCTTAAAAGTTAAACACGGGCTTAAATACCTTGCTGAACTGGCGCCCAGTTGATCACCAATTGTAGCCAAGGAGGTACTACACTCCCAGGGGCTATTAATAGATGCATTATAGTGGTTTTACACCTTTCTCCGAAGCATCAGGCTTGGAGACAGGATTTTGGACTAGCTGGATGTTTTACTACAGAAATGTAAGCTCTTTTTAGGACTGAGGAGCTCAAAGTGCTTTATCACAGCTCAGTAATTAAGCCTCACAATGCCCCTTTGCTGTAAGAATAAATAGACTGATTTTACAGGTTGGGGAAACCGAGGCACAGAGCGGTTAAGTGACGTGTCCAAGGTCACGCAGTGAGTCAGTGGCAGAGCTGAAAATACCCAAGCATCCTGCCTCCCAGTCCCCTGCTCTAACCACTAGACCACATGGCTTTTGTGTTTCTCCTTTCAATTATGCATCCCCTCCTTTTTTCCCCCCCATTAATGATTTCTGATGTTTGTTCCATCACACTGTGAGCAGACCTAGCAGATCAAAATGGCCAGTCATCTAAGGGGGAAAAAAAAATGTCTTTGCCCTTTGTTCTTCAAAGAAACAAAATAATCTCAATCCTCTGAGAAAACTCAAAGGGTGAAGGCAAAGCATCTGCTCGGCTGAGAACAATGGTGGTGTATCACCAATGGAGGAACATATCTATAGCTCTGTGTGGTTATATATTCCTTGTACTGAAAATTCCTGGGTCAATTACTTTTTCTGCAGGGAGATTTCCTCAGAGTTTTATTGTTATAATTTAATGATTATACCTAATATAAAGGTGAATTTTTATGTGCAGAGATACAAGGTTTGGTAAATCTTGAGCAACAGATTGTAGTTTCCACGTAATGTCTATGACTCTCACTAGTCACTTACTATTTCATTTGGAGGCATGAGGAATTTTGCTCATTTCTAAAGATTCTACAGAGAAATGCAAGGAAACACCACAGCATTTCTTAGAATAGCTGTGTCCCTATTTTCAGGAATAAAGGGCTGAGTGCCCAGTCCTGCTCCTTAATCCAGGTAGTGGCAAAACTCCCCATGACTTCAGTGGGTGCAGAACAAAACCTCAGGTTTTTCAGAACCATGGACCCTGCTACGAACAGGATTTTGAAAAGGTGCCGACCATCCAAGTTACACTCATAGTTTGTGCCTGGAATTTGGCAGCCACAGCTCAACTGCAAGTGCAGATCGGACTTCCTGCACCTATAACTGACTCGTTGTGGGTGCAAATTGGTTAGATACAGGGCTGGTTCAGCCCACTGTACCAAACCTTCATTTGCAGGGTGCTCCCAGGGCCCAGCAATGCTCGGGTGGGGTTTACTGCTCCACTGCTCTATGGTGCTGAAATTGGAGTGCTGCACACTGGAAGAGATCTCTGTGCAGATAATAGCTTGAGCCCCCATGAGGAGTCTCTTTGTCCTTGCTGTGAATGGGGCACATTTTGGGTTCCTCTCTTGTATTTAATAGCAAAGCTCCCATTCATTTTACCTCTAACTCTCTCAGCAAACTCATGCCCTCTCCATCGCTGGCAATCTAGAAATCAGGACTGGATGTTTTTCTAACAGAGCTGCTCTAGTTCAAACAGGAATTAATTCAGACAAGTTCTACGGCCTGTTAATCTATTAAACTATGCAGCCGTTCTGGATACGATCTCTATTCTCTCCCCTCTTCAGCCCCATTGGACTCCATCCCTCACAGTTTGCATGGCATGTTGGAGAAAGAAGGTCGCGCACAGAATCTTGGGTCTTGAAAAACTGGGCCCTTTTTAAATGACTCTTCAGAGAGCTCCTGAGTAGCATGAATCAGCTGTGGGAAAGCATAAAGGTGCAAGTTAGAGCTGGCTGAAAATTTATCATAACTTTTTTTCAAAAAGAAAGTGTTTTTTCAACCCAAATGAAAAATTTCCAGCAAAAGGTTTCACTTTGGTCAAGGGGGGCATGGATCAGCATTCATATCGCACTCCCCGTCAGTACCCGGCCGAAGCCGGGGAAGCCAATGATCCAACCAGAGGACCAAATTGAGTGATGAATCTGGTCACGTGCCACCGGAGGCACGTTGCGCATATGCTGATCAGATGACTTTGGTCAAAATGTTTGGTTTTTCAATGAACGTTTTCAAAACAAAAAATGTCCACTTTGTTTTGGCTGGTGGGGGTGGAAGGGACTGTCTCATGGTTTTCCCACCAAACTGAAGAGAAGGTTTTTGAAAAATTTCATTCTGACAAAAAAAATTGAAAATTTCAAATGAAGAGAACTTATTTCTTTGGATTGCATGTGCACATATATGATATACCAATATTTTTTTTAACCTCTCTAGTGGAATGATCGGATTTGCAGTAGGAATTTGCATTGAGGGAAATGTTACAAATACAGGCTGGGATTTGGGGCATCTAAGGACTCCCTTGAAAATCCCTGCACAGATTTTATGGGTTTTGCAAAGTGGACTTGCCCAAAAGAAGGACTCTGTTTGCACAAGCTATTTTGCCAATGCATATTGCTGTTCACACAACTGCCACATTTGCAAGTCAGTTCAGTGCTCAACTACCCTGCTGGCATGCAGCAATGCTGTGTGTGCTCACAGATAGAGGGGTGAAGCACATGAACTCTGACCACAAACACAGGGGTGGGGTTGATGACCCACTGAAACTTTGTCCCTAACAAAATCCAGTTAATTAAAAACAAAACACCTATTTTGGCATGGTGAAAACCTTGATTTGGTACCTTTTGCTGTCTGGTGCAAACTTCCACAGTGGGATTTATCCTAATTAATTTGGCCCTCAGGCCCTGGTGGTCTGGGGAGTAACTTTCCTGTATTGGTAATCCCAATGAATTCAAGAGAACTCCTCATGTGCATGAAGTTACTCACGTGAGAAATGCTACTCATATGCCCAAGTCATTGCAGGATTCAGGACCTAAAGAGGAACTTTGCTCCCATTTTCTTTAGAGCTGGGTGCCTAAAAAAATAATCCCAGAAGTGTCTAGTCTGAGACCTATCTGGATGTGAAGGATTATCTGAAATGCTGTATATATTATATATGGGGTCCTCTTTCCATTATGTTTGGAATAAGGAGCTCCTTGACTGTACTTTTGCAGCCCACAGCTCCCAAGGGAGCACTGTTTCTCAATGGTCATGCTAGAATTCTCAGCCCCGTGGGCTTCGTGAGACAGCAAAAAGCCTAAAAGAAAAGAAGAGAAGCCAGGAGAAGGGTGAGGAGAGAAGTTTTCTTCCATCTTCTCAGTGTCCAGAGAGGCCACCAAGAAAGCAAAATGCAGGCTTGTTTTGTTTACAGGAACAAAAATGACTGCAGTGAAAACCCTACAGGGGATTTTAGATTGCATGGTTAAAAAGCCCTCAGACCGACTTCTTTTAAGGTCAGATAAACCACGACATGCCCCAGAAGGAGGCAAGAACCCTCTATTGTGAGTCTTGTTTTCATAACGATATCTAGGAGGGAATGCTCCCTGTATTCATGAAGAGGACTGGGTCCTCCATTCATCGCTGTGGCCAGCAAGCAGCATTTCAGAGAACCCAGATTGGGAACCCAGTACCTGGGCTATCAGAGCTGAAACTGGGTTTTGGAGCAGGCCCTAAAGGGGAGAGAGACTATTCCCAGACTGCCTGCATACCCAGGGGCCCCATTAGCAGCACTTCAGGTGCCTGGGGCCAGAACCCAGGAAAGAGACCCTTCCTGGCTCCTCTCCATCAGCTCAGCACTCTGGTGTTCACCATCATTGACACTGTGGGCAGAACCACAGGGATAGAGTGCCCCCCCCCACACCAATTCCCAGCACTTCAGATGCCCTGTGTAGGGACCAACAGGGGACAGAATGCATCAGGCACCCTTACGTCAGCACTCAACCAATGACTGACATATCAGCTGTCCTTGATCAATGGGAAAAGAATGTTCCCCAGACTACTCTGCACTAATTTGATGGCACTTCAGTAACCATTGGTTAGGATGGAGGGAGATACCAGTGAAGATAAGTCTGGGGTGTGGTACCCAAGCTTCATTATTTCAGATGTCCCAGGGGGAGCTATGCATGAGGCAGTATTGTATCAGTCCCCTTTAGCTTTTCTTTTGTGGGTGAAGAAAGGGAATATTCTTAAAAGAACGATCCCCCTCAACTGTATGTTAAACAGTTGTAAGTGCCCCAGTGTTATAACTACAGCTCTGCAAAATGCTCGCTACCACACCCTAAACTCACTCGGCTTGTTACAAACTCAATATTCAGCCCAGGTTGGGCCAAAGCTTCTGCGGAGGTTTGTAAATTCCTGGAGCAAACCTGGTCTCAATTCTGAGCTAGTCTGAAGCAAGCCAGGGCCGACCTTCTGAACACCTTCTGAAAATGGCAGTGTTGTTCAGCGTTGATGGGAAACCAGATGGAACATGGTGGTTTTCTATTACATTTCACTTAGGGTCTTTTTCTGTTGCTCAAACCTGAGACTTAAAGCACAGCGTGAGGGAGTGGAGTAGGGTGTTAGTGAATCCACACAAATCTAAACGGACGGGAAGGGGAAGGTTTGTGTGAATCCCTGTAAATCAAACCTTCAACCATTCACACAGGGCTAGTTGTAATAGCACTGGAGGTAAGACACCATCAAACTTTCCCTACCCCTAAAGGAAGGGCTCCTTTCCTGCTTTCACCCATCCTGCACTCTGCTTAGCTAGGATTTCTTAGCAAACTTTAAAGATGACCCTGTGCTTCTTTGGACCTAAGATGCTACACAGAACACTCTGCTCCAAAACACCTGTTGAGCCTGTACTGCAGCTGTAGCTACTTTCCTTGGGAGCCTGAAAAATTAGTAGTTAGAATTAGGTCACGGTGGAGTTGAACCTTTGACCTTCCTACCCTATCAGTAAATCACAAATTGGTGCTAATATTTGTATGGGTTCAGAGGGGACCAAATAAATGACATCAGTACTCAGTCTTCACTGATGTCACATGTTTCAGAGCAGTTTTTACAAGGAATATGCCGGAGCCTCTTAATGAATTAAAAATAACCTGCAGTTGATCATTTACTCACAAGATACAAGAGACCGCTCCAGATATATGCAGCTGGATTAAACAGAAGCATTCAAATTATTCAAAATGTGGCATGGGTCACAAGTCAAAATGAGGCTGAATTGAGTGATTGTGTGTGTGTGCCCACATCAAAGTGATACTGCATAATTGGCAGACTCCTGCATGACTGGCAGCTTGGATTTGGGATTAAGATTGCTGGAGTGTTGTAGGTCAGGACTGAAGCGTACATGGATTGGGATGGGGGAATCTGACATCTGTAGACTGTGCTCACACCAGATGGGCCTCTTGCAAGGAGCATTTGCTTTTAGCTGTTTAACACACACATTCATCCCAATGCTTTACGTATAGTATTTGAAAGTGTGGTTAGGGGCTGTTCCTTCGCCTCTTCTTGCTTTCTCCTTCCCTCTTTTCTCCTCTGTTCTCGCCTTTTGGGGGGGGGTGAGAGGAGGACACAGGGGAAAGAAGCCCTGTGTCGTCCTCTGTGATGATTTGGCATTTGATCCAATAACCCATCTCTGCCCTTGCCCTCTGGCAGAGTCTTGATTGTTGTGGAAGAGCTTTGAAATAGCAAGCCTGAAGATCTAGTGGCAGCAAATGTACAGTGCAGAGGATAGGGGCTCATCTCCTAAGCATTGCTCCCTAGGGGCTTGGCCTAGGAGCCACTGAAGTCAATGGGAAGACTCGCTTGGACCTCGATGGGCTTTGGATCAAGCCCTAGCTGGCTCTAGGTTGGAGGTTGCTGGTAAAAGGTGGATTGGAGAGGACCTCCCAACAAAGCTTAAAAGAGCAGCTTACGTTTTCAGTCAATGCTCCCACCTCACCCCTCTCTCAGAGTTTTAGGCCAGAAGGGACCACTAGATCATCTAGGCTCGCCACTATGTCACAGGCCACCCAGCACCCACACACTAAACCCAACAATGGAAACGAGACCTGTGTCAATGGAACCACAGGAGACGAGGCTATTATGTTCCCAAAGCAGAGAATACGAAGGACCAAGATGCACCAGTGTCCAAGGCCCCAGCACTGGCAGGGAAATGATTAAGTGAGATATGCCCACATAATCCTGGCATGTGACACGCACCCACACGCTGAAGAGGAAGGAGGACCCCCACCCCATGTCACTGCCAATTGGACCTGGGGGGAAATTCCTTCCCAACCTACATAGGGTGGCCAGTTAGAGTCTAATCACGTGAGCAAGAACCAGACAGCCAAGCACCTGAGAGAGAGAATGCCTGGGTCTTCCTCTCCTATGGCTCCCAGTGAGGACAATGGGAGTTTTACCCAAACTAGCCCTTAGTCCCTCCAGCTCTAATAAGTGAGGAGGATAGGAGAAACTAGAGAATGTTGGGCCTGTCTGGGTGCCGTAACCTGTCTCACTGGCTAACTTCCTTCCACCCCATAGAATAATATTAATCTTATCTTTGCAAGAAGATGCTGATCCAGTGAGAGATCCAGTGCTGGTTGCGGCTTCGTTTCATTTGTTTGGTTGACATTTGAGATTCTAAATGTTTGAATTCCCCACCCACGCAGTAGTAGGATTTTCTGCTCTGGCTGCTGAAGCAGAGGTATGCTACTGGGTAAGAGGCAAAGCTGGTAGCTGGTGAAATGCGAGGGGACAGCACGCTGAAGTTTGTTACAGTTCCGGAGCCCAGTCCTGAAGCCCAGGGACTAGTCTCACTGGATTCAGCATAAGGGCTGCAAGACGGGGCCCCTAACCATTAATCCTTGCCAGGTGCACAGGCAGCAGCTACACACCCCCGTGTGCCAGCAAAGACCTTCAGGGTTCAAAACAAAAGAAAAGGCAATTAAGTGGAGTTTACAGTGGAATTAGCCAGGAAAACTGTAAGTAAAGGGGGAACATTGCATATCCAACACTAGCTCATAAGGAGACACCGAAAAAGACCTGAATGTATTTCTAATGAAAGGACTGAAAAAAAGCAAACTATAACTCTTAGCGTACTGCACTTTTAAGCAAAAGGCTTAGCCTGCACCCACCCCACCCACAAGGCAACTCCACAACCCCTCCTGTCCCCCAACAGCCACTTATAGTATCTAGAGAGATAACACCTACAGATAAGATTGAGAACATTGCATGTCTCTACACCCTTGTGTGACTCAAGCCCGCTCTCTCTCTCTCTCTCTCTCTCTCTCTCTCACACACACACACACACACACACACAGAGCACGCTTGCATGTTGGTGGGCAGACAGCTGCTGTATTTTCAACAGTTTTGATCTGTGATTGCTTACATAAGTGGGAACACTGCAGCATCTTTAGCTGGACACAGAAACTTTTACCATTAGCTATCCCAGCGTGTTGTGATAAGACTGCAAATCTTTAGACCCACACTTAAAAAAACAAAACAAAACAAAAAAACCACAGCAGATTAAATTATTTTTCTTGCAACCAGCAAATCCATAAAAAAAAACCCAGCCAGGCGAGTCAAACACTGGCTAGGTGGTAACCCTAAGCCTCAGGGGTGGAATTCCTGCCAAGCCCCAAAAATCTGTGCAGAACCCAGATGTGGCACCCTGTAGGCCTCAGAAGCCCCAGTCCTCTGTGACCACACTGCATTCTCCCTGGGCCTATACCCTGAACCTCTGGTATTGTATGTGGCCTCATAGGCCCATTCCCCCTCCAAACATTAGGGACAAAAATATCTAAGTCCAGCCTAAAGGAGGATCTGAACTTTGCAGGAGCCTTTCCCCTCGCCCATGAATGCTTTGGGTGTTTTAATTAGGAGTCTAGGACTCCCATGTTTCAGTGGCAGGAAGGGGGCTGGGGAAGAAGGGTTTAAAGGCAACATTTCATCTTACAAGGAAAAATTATGTTTAGCATTTCTGAATTTGGAACCAGGACTCAGAACATTGTCCTCTGATAGCTATAATATCAACTTGATAAATGATTGAGATAGTTATTATAGAGATTGTGTGCACACACACACACACACGCACACACACACGTGAATGTATAGAGAAACCAGTTTGTGACAGATGTGGCACTGCTGTGTAATAATCTAAGACTATTGAGATGAAGTAATTTTATGAACACTGCAGTTGCCTGGTCAGTGAGGTGAAGTTATGGTATAGCGGGCTATAAGACCTGCATGAATGTATTTGTGATGGGGTCTGCTCTACTCACCATTCGGCAGCGCTTCCTCATGGCTCATCCGGGGAATTAGCTCTGCCATCTGGTCTGCGGCCGGTCCCTGAAGTGACTCAGTCCATCATACTACTCACTTACACCGTGTCCTTTCATTTCAGGAGCTGCAACCGTTTCCTCTTCATGGCTTAGCCCTCTGGCTAAGTCACATTAAGGTTCTCCTCCCTTCTAGGTATCATCAAAGTCCATTTCTGGCCACCCCCAAATGGGCTATCCCTAGTGTGTCACTCCAGCAGTGAGTGGTAGGGGAACCCAGCCCACCATCTACCCTGGGTTCCAGTCCAGGAACCCTCTGCCCAGCATCTCTGGGCTTTTACTTTCCTAACCCTTACTGCTCCTTCCCTGGACTGCTTCCTACCCTGCCCTGACAGCTGCCTGTTCTTCCCCCTCGGGCGTATGACTTCAGGTTTTCCTCCCTGCAGCCTACCAACTTCCTCTCTTTACAGATCCTGCCCAGATTCTCCCCCAGCCAGACTTCATCAGCAGTTAGGCCCTCGCACACCCTGGGTTTCCTCCAGGTGCAGCCTAAGGTTAATTGGTCTAATTCACACCTTCGGGCCTTGTGTGGGGTGGCCAGCCCATCACAGTATTGATCTAGCTTTACAGGCTGTGGGGCAAATAAGCAGAAAGGCAAGACAGTGGCTCTAGATAAGTAACCTCGGAAGCTCTTCAGGGGGGAAATTACAGGACGATGGCCTGCTTCCAGGCTCCAGCCTGAAGTGACACAGCTGTTTTGTCAATGCTGGGAACTAACAAATCCAAGGACTCTAAACAGTTCAAAAGGACCCACTCACGCCAGGTGCTGATACCAAGGGAAGGAGGGTGACCAAAAAGATGGAGCAGCTTTTAAAGGAGACTCTCCCTGAAGCAGGGAGAGAGAAATGGTTTGTGGATTAAAGGAACCGATTTTGCCCCACTGGTCCTGTGGGAGTGTCTGAAGAAATTTAGGCCTCCCCTGCCTCCTAGGGATGGCAAGCTTTAGAGAGGCAGATATATGTACAGTGTTTATTGTTTTGAGATCTGCTTCCTATGAAATGCTTTTGTTCTAAAGAAATAATGTCTTGCGTTATGGAAGCTGTCTGGTCACTGGTTCCCACTGTCATGGCTCCAGTATGGGACAGAACTGCCGGCCCTGGAGATAAGTCAGGCCTGTTGAGGTAATCGCAGCTGATGACAGAGGACTGCTGTGCAGGCCGGGTCTGAGAGTGGGAGAATCGCGTGAGTCCCCCGCAAGAGACAAATGACAGCTTGTGACCCGATAGCTGGGTGGGGGGCACTCAAAGAGACCAGGAGTCAGAGGTGAAGTTAGCTCAGTAACTGTGACACGCAGCTGGTCAAATATGTGGAAGGAATTAGCAGAGATGGCTGCACAGACTTCCCAACGGGGAGAGGAGAAGAAATGACACTCCATATCCAGAAAAAGAACCACATTTCTTTCTTCTTGCCTGCCTGTGTAGCAACCCTCTGAATGGAAAGCGCCACACTGGGACTTAAAGGAAACACTCCCTGCTCCTGAGAGAGTGCCTATACCAGGGGCGGGCAAATTTTTTGGCCTGAGGGCCGCATCGGGTTTCGGAAATTGTATGGAGGGACGGTCAGTGGAGGCTGTGCCTCCCCAAACAGCCAGGCGTGGCCCGGCCCCCACCCCTTATCCCCCATGCTTCTCACCCCCTCAAGTCCCCGCCCCCCGGGACTCCTGCCCCATCCAACTCTCCCTGTTCCCTGACTGCCCCCAGAACCCCTGCCCCTGCCTGCCCCCTGCCGCCCCATCCAACCCCTCCTCTCATTCCTGACTGCACCCCCGGGACCCCTGCCCCCATTCAACCCCCCTGTTCACCGCCCTCTGACCGCCCTGACCCCTATCCACACCCCCGCCCCCTGGCCACCACCCCGAACTCCCCTGCCCTCTATCCAACCCCACCTGCTCCCTGCCCCCTTACCGCGCTGCCTGGAGCATCGGTGGCTGGCAGCAATACAGCCGCACTGCCCAGCTGGAGCCAGCCACGCACCGCGCAGCACAGAGCACCGGGTCAGGCCGGGCTCTGCAGCTGCGCTGCCCAGCCGTCCAGAGCATTGTGCCGACGGCGCTGCGCGCTGAGGCAGCGGGGGAGGGGCTGGGGGCTAGCCTTCCGGGCTGGGACCGGGCAAGAGGGTCCCGTGGGCCAGATGTGGCCCACAGGCCGTAGTTTGCCCACCTCTGGCCTATACAGTAGCAGTATCCACGGTAGGAAAATGGACACACCAGGCTGTGTCTAGTTAGGGGTCTTCTACTATGAAACTCAACCTTAATTCCTCTCAATAAAACTTTGACATTCCTAACAAAGCTAAAGCCCCTGCAACTTAATGAGATGGGAAAAGTACATCAAGCTCATTAAGTAATTATGAGGGAAAATCCCTAAAGCAGATGCCTGTGTTGCCTAAAGTGCAGCTTACTTTTAACTGGCAACTTTGAAAAGGATTCTGCTATTAAAGCATTATTTGCTCCCAAACTCACAACAAACTCTTTCATTTGCTTTACCAGTGGGAACTAGATGGGCAAACGGTGTGGACATTGGGGCTACTCCTTAGTGGTACAGATCAAAGAGAAGACTTGACCGGGAAACCCTGGCTGAAGTCCTGGCCATATGGAAGTCAATGGCAATATTCCCATAGATTTCAGTAGGCTCAGGTTTTCACTCAATGTGCAGTAAGCTGCTATGATCTCAAGAATCAAACAAAGAATATCTTTGGAGAGGTCTGTATGTGTGTGAGAGATACTACAGACCCTTAAAAACAACGAGAAGTCCGGTGGCACCTTAAAGACTAACAGATTTATTTGGGCATAAGCAGGGATGGCTGTATGTTTTTTGCCGCCCCAAGCACGGCAGTCAGGCGGCCTTCGGCAGCACGCCTGTGGGTGATCTGCTGATCCCGCGCCTTCAGCGTACCCGCCGCCGAATTGCCGCCAAAGCCGCCAGACTGACGGACCCCCCGCAGGCACGCTGCTGAAGGCTGCCTGACTGCCGCCCTCACGGCGACCAGCACGCCGCCCCCCGGGGCTTGCTGCCCCAGGCACGCGCTTGCTGCGCTGGTGCCTGGAGCCACCCCTGGGCATAAGCTTTTGTGGGTAAAAAACCCACTTTTTCAGATGCATGGAGTGAAAATTACAGATGCAGGCATAAATATACTGACACATGAAGAGAAGGGAGTTACCTTACAGACCCTTGGAAGAAGAAAAGGAACATTCTACACCTATCCAGTATATTTCTTCTACCAATCCCATAGAAATGCTGTCCCTAGAGGCGCAGGGCACTAGATGATCCACATTCTCTTTCTTTTAATTTTTAAAATTAATTTTCATCTAATGCAAGGTCATGGATGTGACCTGTGGAGAATGAAAAGCAGCATGGGCCATGGAAGTGCAGACGCTCTTCTGCTCCCTGACCCACACTTCCCTCAACTAAATGTGCATCCCCCTTGGCCTAGAGGTATCAGTACTTGGAGTGCGTGGGTCCTTCAAGCTCCACATCTCGCTCAGTACTTATCGCTGGTGCTGAGGCTGCCGGCAAAGGTCAGCTGTAATAGGAGCATGGGGGAGGTTAAGTCATATTTACTTGTTCACTGGAAGCTGGGCTGAGATCACTAGCTTATTTCTTATAGCTAACTGAACAGCCATGGGACGGTACCAGCTGCCAGCCACCAACCAGCCTTAGTGATGACCAAGGGCTGAAAGCTTCATTCCCAGGTACCAGTTCTATGAGGCATACAGCCCGCAGGTGCATGTGTTTTGTTCTTTGTTCTTTCACTCAACTCTGGCACACTTTGATCTAGTGTCCTTGGTCAAGCTGGGCTTTAGAAATTCATCCAGGGGCAGGCAGATTTAATGGGTGGCAAGGCTGCCAAAGGCTTCATGATCTCGGTGCCCATTGGATACACAAAGGTTTACAGCTCATCCTCATCTGCCAACTGGGCCTTTCATGGACTGTCTGGGCCTTTATCCTGACATCACAGCCCCGCACAGAGTGGTTCAATTGGTCAGTAGTGTGATATTACCATTTGCTGACAAATTGACTTGAGCAGAAACATACTGTGCTATGCAGAAATATTTGCAAGAGCTGGGCTCACTTCAGTGAATACCAATTATATCTTCCTTCTCTAATTGCTGGCAACTGGCACTCAATCTGAAATAACACATGCAATGCGCATCCCTTTGCTTTTCAGCTGTGGCCTAGTGTTCAGGGAAGCAGAAAAGGAAACTGTCGATCAGAAAACCATGCCAGAATCAGGACAATTATTTTTCAGTGACACCCAGGAATATGCCCAACACCCACCCACAAGATTCAGGGCTCAGTTCTGTCATCCTTTGTCGTGTTGAGTTGGACTTTCCTCCAGAAGGATTCCTGTTAATTTCAATTGGATTCCTTGTGCAGCCAATGGTATGACTCAGTGAGAGTAAAGGTGGCAGAAATCGACCCAAAATGTTTTATTGGATGAACCTCAAGTGGATTGGACCAGGGATGGGCCAAGAAGGGGCCGTGTTTAGGGTTTTTTTCCCCCAAAAAACTCATCATCTTTATTTTTAAAATGCCCAAAAGAATGCTGGGTGCCTCACAATAGATATAAAGAGACATAATATTTGCTTTGAAGATCTTAGACTACTTTTTCCAATATCATGTCATAAAGCAGTAGGGTAGGTATTAAGGAGGAAAGGCAGGGGTAACACTGATAAAGATAAGGGAGTTACTCAGCAAGGACTACTGGATGGCATGCAGGATAAAGAAGATGTATGTAAAAATTGAAATAAAATAACCGTCTTTCCAGGGAGTAGTTTTGTATTAGGACCACAGTGCAATGTCGGGGCAAAAAGGCCTAACGTGATCCTTAGGTGTATAAACAGGGGATCAGGCGTAGGGAAGTGATATTGCCTCTGTATGTGGTACCGTTATTGGAAGAGTGTGTCCACTTGAAACAACACTGAAAACTTGGAGAGGCTTCTGTGACGAGCCACAAAAATGATCAGAACTTTGCAAGTGGACCCTCAGTTTATAATGGCCCATCTGAAACCAATCACCCCTGAAACTATGGGGTGACTGATCCATATATTGCCGCTTGAGCCCATCTTTACCATGCAGTAGTGTCTGTGGTAGGGGATCTGTTACTGTAGCTACAAAGGACAATGGTTCGGACATCTTTGCTCCCAAATGGTCTAGGACAATTTCTAAGTAAAAATACCCAGTGTTTTCCATCCTCCCTCTACCTCAGCACGTCTCTAATCATGGGATCTTTACTGTCATGTGACTTCAGCGTGGTAAAATGGCCAAATTCAGAGGCAAATGCTGTTTGCTCAACAAACCTGTCATTAGCTATTTTTTACAGCAATTCATGTTGTTGTTTTCCTTTTCATCGGTAGTTTGTGGAATTGCGTGGTCAAGAAACCTCAGCTATTTTAAGGTCCTGTGAAACCCACACCCTTTGCTAGCTAGCTATCCCTCCACTTATTAGTAACATTATCAATAAGGAAGGTCATAAATCGCTCCCTGGACAGGAACTCAAAGACCAAAGTCATGTAACTCAAAGAGGCTCAAAGCAAAGGGGTCCCTTTAGTGTCAGGGTGGTCTGTGTAAAGTTAGGAGACACCTGCTAGCAAGTCCTGGGACACTAGCATCTGTGTAAACTTGCCCCCTCCCTATACCCGCAATCCTTATAAGGTGTTGAATGAATCCGTTTCATGAAAAAGGCACTGTTTAGAGTAGGTCTAACGCTTACATATACCTAAGTAAAACAGAGCCGGTGCTGTGCAGTCCTGGGATGGATTACTAGGGACCACAGGGAGGCCTATTAATTATTGTGACAGACGGATCTGCTTGCTGACTGGTGGATTGAGTTCCAGGGATGGTGTATTTTTTTTTTTTTTTAATAACAGACCCCTCTGTGCAAAGTTTCAAGAAAGCGCCATACAGTTGAAAGGATTTGAGGAAACACGAGCACAAGATGAGAGGCCAAAACTAAATAATCCTTGACAAAATCCCAAGCTGAAAACTAACCAGATCAGTGCCGTTTTGGCATTTCCCCAAATCTCATTGTCCGGTTTGATCTCATTTATGCTGGGGGTGGGGAGCTAATCTTGCATTTTAGGAAATTGGGTGCAGATTCTCTCCCGTGTTGCAGAACTTTGCTGGAGGCAGATGGAGACAGTGGGGCCGGGGGGCGGGGGAGGAACTGCATCAGGTACTTTAATTCGGTGGGCTGATCTGCCCGGCCCAAGCATGAGTTAAAGCAGCTGAGATCCACCCCCACACTCCCATTGTTTCACTCCTGACACACCCCCTGTGCTAGGGAGGGGTTGGTCAGTTGGATCAACAGCCAACTATGCCAGTTTTATGCCCTGAGAGCTAGGGGAATTCTCAGCTGGCCAGCAATAGCTACATCAGTGGTTCTCAAACTTTTTTTTACTGGTGACCCCTTTCACATAGCAAGCCTCTGAGTGCGACCCCCCCTTATAAATTAAAAACACTTGTTTATATATTTAACACCATTATAAATGCTGGAGGCAAAGTGGAGTTTGGGGTGGAGGTTGCGAGCTTGCGACCCCCCCTCCATGTAATAACCTCGCGACCCCCTGAGGGGTCCCGACCCCCAGTTTGAGAACTACATCCTGGCTTCGTTGCACCACCACAAAGGAGCCAGATTGCCAAAGACAATCTGTCCCTTAAAGTTATCTAGGACCTGATCCTTCTCCCACTAAAATCAGTGGCAAGCAGGATTTGAGCTCTGAAAAGAGGCGCCTAAAACCATAAAAATCTTAGGCATGTGTCCTCAAACATGCCTAATGAATTAAGCAGTTGAAGTATCCTGTGCATTAGCCCTGCGATGAGAATAAGAGCTGAAATCTGCAAACAGCAATTTTTTACCAAAGACAATTTTTTAAGAGACAAAAAAATGATGTACGTGATTCTAAAGCCTCTAGCTGAAGGTGAAAGCTTCTCATCACCGACTCTCAATATAGCTTGCACTTCTCTTGGAGGACATTTACTTTTCTCCATTACTGACGCTAGTTGAATTGTCAGATGACACTTTGTTGGAAACATTCAGACTTAGAGGTCAGAGAGAACCCGGCTTGAAAGTGGGAACACGCATTCTTTTGTCTGAACAAAAGTGCACATTTGGAATTTCAAATGCAAATTCTTTGGAGGAAGAATCACTTTTCTGGCAGGCAAGTACAGACAGAGCATTTGAAAGCAGGTTTGGCTTTAATTTTTTGACAAGTGTTATGAATAGATTCTATTTGCCGCTATTAGAGGAAAGGGATGGAACTTTGTGAACTGCTCCCCTGTAGTAGTAGAGGGAAGATAGCAGCACACGGGACAGCCCCCAAAGGGGAGAACAGGTTCTGGGGAGTACACGTGAGAATCCATCATTCCCATGATGATCGGTTACATGTTTAGGGAAAAATTCTCCCCTCGTATCCACATTGCAGATCTTCTGGGGCCATGGTCTAATGGCTAGGACACTGCTCTGGGAAACGAGAGACGTGGTTTCTATCTCTGGCACTGCCAGTGACCAGGTGAGTGACCTTGGCAAGCCATTGCACCACTCTGTGCATCTACTTCCCCCACCCCCTTAAAGTCTGTCTTGTCTCTTTAGACTGTGAGCGCTTCTGGTCAGGGATTGTTTCTCGGTATGTGTTTGCTCAGCTCCTACCACAGTGGGGACCCAAACTCAGTTGGGCCCTCTAGTTTGCAATGTAAACAATAACAATAATACTCTGTGCATGGGATTTACATTGATATCAATGGAAGAAATAAGTGCACACTTAGGCCTGGTCTACACTAACACCCCAATTCGATCTAAGGTACGCAACTTCAGCTACGTGAATAACGTAGCTGAAGTCGACATACCTTAGTTCGAATTTACCGCGGTTCAGACGCGGTCCACACGCGGCAGGCAGGCTCCCCCGTCGACTCTGCGGTACTCCTCTCGCTGAGGTGGAGTACCGCAGTCGACGGCGAGCACTTCCTGGTTCGAATTATCGCGTCCAGACCAGACGCGATAAATCGAACCCGGAAGTTCGATTGCCAGCCGTCGAACTACCGCGGTAGTGTAGACAAGCCCTTAGGCAATGGGGCTAGCTGGGTGCTTTGATACCATGATGACAGACACTTTTGAAATGCCTTAGATGTAGAAAGAACAGGAGTACTTGTGGCACCTTAGAGACTAACAAATTTATTTGAGCATAAGCTTTCGTGGGCTACAGCCCACTTCATCGGATGCATGTAGTGGAAAATACAGTAGGTAGATATATATATATATACACAGAGAACATGAAACAATGGGTGTTACCATACACACTATAAGGAGAGTGATCAGTTAAGGTGAGCTTTTATCAGCAGGAGAGAAAAAAAAACTGTTTGTAGTGGTAATGAAAATGGCCCAATACAAATAGTTTTTTTCTCTCCTGCTGAATAGCTCACCTTAACTGATCACTCTCCTTATAGTATGTATAGTAACACCCATTGTTTTATGTTCTCTGTGTGTATATATATATATATATATATCTTCCTACTGTCTTTTCCACTACATGCATCCGATGAAGTGGGCTGTAGCCCACGACAGCTTATGCTCAAATAAATTTGTTAGTCTCTAAGGTGCCACAAGTACTCCTGTTCTTTTTGCGGATGCAGACTAACACGGCTGCTACTCTGAAACCTTAGATGTAGAGCCATTCATCTCTGGGTCATCAGTTCAACTCCAGCCCAGGTTGATAGTGACCAGATGGTGGCTTTTTAATGGCCTACATGGAGTTACATAGTCGAAAATCCCTTTCCCAGTGGGCAAAGGGGGCCGCATCATGACACAAACCCACCAATTCAGCTGGCAGCACCAGAGAGCTGGGCACTGACAGTCATCAAAGGGAAGCAAAGAGGCACTTGCACCATTTTGTTGTCTGAAACACAAAGCAGCTGCAATATTGGTCCCCTCCAATCTTAGGAGGAGCTGGGTGTGCCCACTGGAGATAGCTGGAGTTATCAGCCATCTCAGGGACAGAGGCCACAGGTAAGGTGGCTATACCAAAGCCACCTGCAGCACACATTTCCCCCCCAGGAAAACAAAACCCAATGAACAAAAGAACTCCTCTCACTGAAATGAACTGAGACAGTTCAGTGACTATGAATGAGGCTAAACTTCAACAAGGTCCCCAGCCTTTTCAACTGGCCAAACTCAGAGCTTAGCTACACCTGTGTAACCACAGTGGCTTGCATGAAAACAAATCAGGCAATGTCTGGTGCATACAATTGAGCTTCCATAATGCTCCCCACACTTCGCTTCTGGAGGGTCAGGCTCATCTCATTCTTCTGATTCATGTTTCCTCTTTAAGGGTGCCCCTGGCAAAGAGAGAAGCAGGGGTGGAGGGAAAAGATGCTCAAAAATGTCTCCGACTCCATTAGCTGAAACTACCAGATTCCACAGTGTGTGTTGGGATTATTTATTCAGGCAGCCTGGCACCCCAGGATGCACCCCCTTTTCCCTCACCTGAGATGTTGTTATGGGACATGCCCAGTTGCAAACCAATTTTTCCAACTGTGCCAAAAATTTCAGCCACACTTGATAAGCCAGAGGACTTGAAAGAGGATAGGAAGGAACCAGCGCAGTCCCTCTGAATGTGTGTTAGATTACAGTCCAGTGTGCTACCCCTGCATCAACAAGGCACACAGGTGCAAGTGAGAGCCTTGAGGCTACACAGCACAGCATTTTCCCAAAGTATCACTGTTACAGGAAACTGTGCTGGGGTTGCTCACGTTCGTGCCATATTGTGCCGGGGAAGCTACCTGCCTAGCTACAGTGGTGACACTTCAAACGTTGCTTCCAGCTGGAAAGATTCTCCTGGTCTGAGAGAGAGTCTCTGTACATAAAGTGAGGAGAGTGGTAGAAGCAGCAACACGCAGGAGGGGGACTTTCCAAGTGCCCCCTCCTCCGGTGCCCCTACATTACTACCTGTGTAACAAACTGAACCAAACACAAATCACTTTGCTGCATGCTGACTTGAGTGTGGCCTTCCACCATTACACTGGTACTAAGCACTCGCATGGTGTTATGTCATTTCAAAGCGCTGTACAGATATTCCCCCATTTAATCCTTACAAGACATGAGATAGGTACGTGTTATTGTTCCCATTTTACAGATAGGGAAATGGAGAGATGAAGTGATTGCCCAAGATCACACAGGTCCATCATGGCAGAGCAAGGAACAGAACTCAGTTAGAATTCAGCTCAAAGCCCAAATGTGCCACCCAATAAGCGGCACTGCCTCTCAGCGTACAGGTGTACATAGAAGACACTCATTATGCAGTATAGTACCCATCGCTGTGTTCTGATCTCCTAGGGAAATTCCCAGAATGTCCAGGGTCCAACAGACATTCTCACTGACAGAGATATGTTCTGGTCACCTAAGGTGTGATCAGGTGGGCCATTGTTTTGGAGGGAATACTTCCAGGAAGAGCATTATCTCCGATGGCTAGACTCTACAGGAGGATAGCTAGCCAGATACCTCCCTCTCCATTAGCTGGCAGGGACCAGCATGGTATGTGGTGCTGAAGACCTCATGGAACGTCTCTGCTGATGTAATGAAACAGTAGGTATAAAGGGGGAATGGTACCTTTGAGAAGCAGGTGCACATTAGTAATAATACTTCATGCTTCTATAGTAACTTCCACCCAAGACTCTCAAAGCATTTTGTGAATTTGGATGAAGAAAGCCTCCCGCCACTCATGTAAGGGAGCTCAGTATTTTTACCCCCACTGTGCAGGCGGGGAGAGTTTAAACTGAGGCACAGAGAGATCACAGCCCATATCCTGAAAAGTGACCTCTGGTTTTCAGACGCCCAACTTCAGACACTTGGGCTGCGGCATTCCAGCGTTGGTTCCCAAAGGGAGGCACCTAAATCAAGGTGGCGCTTGGGGGGTGCTCAGTTATCGGTTGCTCAGCTTGAAACACCCTGAAAGGAACCTCATTTTCAGAACGTGCTCAGCACCCGCCCCTGAAATCCAAGACCCTCTGAGGTGGGCCCCCAAAATCAGAGTCTACTCTTTGAAGATATAAGTGACTTGCCCAGTGGCAGAGATGGGAGCAGAACTCCAGTCACATCCTTCCCCTCTTCATCACAAGGCTGAGAAACAAGACCCAGTTCAAAAAGGCATATGCAGCATCTTAGCAACATCCCAAGTCCTGAAAACTCAGCCACATCGTCTGCCAGTTTCACAATCAAAGGCTACTCCTCAAGCCCCTTTTTATAGCATCCTCCTCCTGGAGAGCTCCTCAGTGAGGATTTGAAAGTTGGATGCAGCGTTGTTTTTATTTATAAATGGCATTATGACAAATGGTGAGGGATGAAATTACACTTCAATCAAATCAAACCAAATCCAGCCGGGATCGAGGTCCCCATGGACAATATACATGGAGTTCCTTAGCTTCCTGATTTGAATCACTTTGTTCTTCCAGAGAGTGGGGAGGGAGGGGGGACATGTGGCCTAAAATTAAACATTTTCCTTTTAAGTTGAACACTGGAAAATAGCTGGGAGGAAAGAGCTGAAATATTGTAACTGAAGAACAGCCCAGGACTTTCGCTGTTTGAAAACAGAAGCCAGGGAGCGAGCGATGGTGCGAAAGAGGCAGACCTGTGTGTCCTACACACTGAAAACCCACTGCAAGGCACTAACCTAATTAGTTCTGCCGAGAGCTCCGCTGTTAAAAGGCCGTGGCACGGTCTATGGCTTTGGTAAAGGCTATCGAGAGGTTTGCTGTGTCTTGCACTACAATGACCATCATCAGAGTCACTTCACTTTCTTTTGCCAGATCTTGCCACTGCTGGTACAAGAGCCTTGTTCTCCGAAGCTCCCTCCAGTTATCCTTCTTTGTAGCTCATTGACTTTCCAACTCTCCTCTGAACACATCTCTGATCTGCACCGGCTGTGCCTCTAATTGCTCTTATTATTAACCTTATGACTTTAAGTGGCGCCATTATATATCTCTCTCTCTTACACCACTGTGTTCTTCAAGTTGCATCATGTGCTAATCGCTCTCTTGCAGTGCTGGTTTCTGGACATGTATCTGAGATGCCGTTCCCAACACACCCCAGGGATGAAAGCCCAGTGTCGTCAGTGGTGTTATATCTGGGATTGATTTGGCCCATGGGGTGTATGAAAGACGCTGTATAAAACCACGCTGTCTTGTATCATTCAGGATGGTGGAAATCTCATGAGATCAGGCGATTGCAAGACATTTCTGCTATAGGGGGCCAACATTTTCCAAACTGACAAGACTTGGGTGCTGTTAAATAGGAACCCAAGTCCTAGCCCAGGTTTGGCTTTGAACTCAGACCCCCAAACTAAAATGTGCTGCGTTCCAAGCGCTACCTCCTCAGTCCATCATTTCTAATATTAAAAACATTGGGTGTTTCATTAGCACGTTTTAAATAATCTTCTCATCACCGGCCATTCCTATGTGCACATGCATGAGCGCACACAACCACACACACAGAAACATGCACACACATATTTGCCACCACAACCTCGCACATACTATCAAGGAACGTGCACACACTTACAAACCTACACACGTGAACACACAATCATCTGATTCCTATTTACACTAAGGCCAGTTTGCACAACTCTGGCCGTCAATTACATTTGCACTCTTTACACTTCCATGGTGAAATTCTGGCCCCACTGAAGCCAAAAGCAAAACTCCCATTGACGTCAATAGGCCAGGGTTTCACCCACAGTGTGGTGTAAAGTGCCTTAGTGTAAATGAGAATGAGGCGCACGCACATGAATGTGCGCACAAACACACACACTCACAATCTAGCAATCATGCGCTCATCCATTTCTGAAAATCTATTTGCTACAAGTTTCCTCCCCTAAGCAATAGGCTTTGCAAAGTATTTTAAAGAATAATTTGAGCAATAATTCCCAGGGAATCATTTGTTACCCACAGTTAATGTCCAATCTGTTCACATTACATCTCCACTTTCTGACACAGAAATCAAGGAGAACACTTACAAAAATCAGGGGCATTAGATTCAAATTGGTTCAGCCTCTGAGGATAATAAAGACTTAGAAAGATGTATAAATTTAAGTGGTTTTGAATAAAGACGGCATTTCAAAAGGCAGCAGAATTGTTACTTTGAAATAAGCCATTATTTTCTGCTTTTTAAATGCTAGTCTTTAATGGGGGATGAGATCCAGACTGCAGAGCACCAGGGAGAACGTCTGATGCAAATGAAAGTCAGGAGTTGAGAGACAGAGGTATGTACCATAATGGGCACGCATCGACTGTCGACCTGGGGGAGCAGGGGCTCCAAGCGCTGCCTCAAACATCTGCAGGGAAAGGGTGTGACGGGTTGGATCACAAAAACCCCCTTGGGAGCTGCCACCTGATGTGCCAAGACTACTCCTATCCCTGTTTTCCCTGCCAGCTCAGGACTCCAGCACCCTGTCTTGCTGAGCCAGACACTCCCGTCTGCTCCAACAAAGACTCAGGGTCTGAATTACTTGCCCCAAAGCTGCAGGTTTACCTGAAAACAGCTCACAGAAGTGTACTTGTCTCTAGCACTCAGATGCCCAACTCCCAATGGGGTCTAAACCCAAATAAATTTGTTTTACCCTGTATAAAGCTTATACAGGGTAAACTCATAAATTGTTCGCCCTCTATAACACTGATAGAGAGATATGCACAGTTGTTTGCTCCCCCAGGTATTAATACATACTCTGAGTTAATTAATAAGTAAAAAGTGATTTTATTAAATACAGAAAGTAGGATTTAAGTGGTTCCAAGTAGTAACAGACAGAACAAAGTAAGTCACCAAGCAAAATAAAATAAAATGTGCAAATCTATGTCTAATTAAACTAAATACAGACAATCTCACCCTCGGAGATGCTTCAGTAAGTTTTTTCCTCAGACTGGACACCTTCCAGGCCTGGGCACAATTCTTTCCCCTGGTACAGCTCTTGTTCCAGCTTAGGTGGTAGCTAGGGGATTCTTCATGATGGCTCCTCTCTTTCCTTTGTTCTGTTCCACCCCTTTATATATCTTTTGCATAAGGCGGGAATCCTTTGTCCCTCTCTGGGTTTCCACACACATACACCCCCGCACTGGAAAAGCACCAGGTTAAAGATGGATTCCAGTTCAGGTGACATGATCACATGTCATTGCAAGACTTCATTGCCCACTTGCCAGCACACACATATACAGGAAGACACTCAGGTAAAACAGCCATCTGCAGACAATGGTCCTGGTTAATGGGAGTCATCAAGATTCCAAACCACCGTTAATGGCCCACACTTTGCATAATTACAATAGGCCCTCAGCGTTATATTTTATATTTCTAGTTTTAGATACAAGAGTGGTACATTTATACAAATAGGATGATCACACTCAGTAGATTATAAGCTTTGTAATGATACCTTACAAGAGACCTTTTGCATGAAGCATATTCCAGTTACATTATATTCACTTATTATCATGTTTTTATAAAACCATGTAGACTGCACAACATCACAGACGGCAGGGACAGAGATTAAAGTCCCCTCCCCTCCAAGCACTTTCCTCATGGGTTAGCTTGTTTTCACCCTGTGCTAGCAACGCTGAGCTCAAACCACAACCCCAGGTCTGAATGTCCCTGAACTCTGGGGGTACCAATCTGGATTCAAGTGTAAAGAAATCCACCAGGATGTCTGGTTTTGTTATCTGACTGCCCAGTGCCTCATGACTTGGGGTGGGATCCTGAGGGACCTGTGAGACTCCCTCATCCTCATGAGATCCCACAGCCCATATACAATCTGCAGCTCACCATCATGGTGCAGTCCTTTGGAGAGAGCTGTGTGGAGCTGAAGTGTCAGAGGTGTGGACCTGAGGGCTTCAGACCCCATTAGTTATATTTAGAGTCTTCACTCCAAAGCTTGCCCGTGGGTCACTCAGGCTTGGCACCAGCCAAGTCTTTGCAAACCCTCAAGGCATGGTAGAGAGCCGCTGTAGGCTGGGATCTTCCCTGCTCCAGAGCAACTGGGGCTGGGGCACCAGGTCCAAGCCTCTTTTCTCCTTCCTCGCTGACTCAAAGGGAATAGAAGGTGGTTGTGGTATCCTTCTCCCACCCCCTGCCCCCATGTTAGCCAGGGCCCGTTTCTAGTTGCCATGTTGTGAGTGTTTTATGGCTACCCGGGCTTTGGCAGAACACAGCACGTTGCTAGTGAGTATTCGGTACATGAGGAGAAAAAGTGTTATGTGGTGGTGGGGAATAATATATCCCGTTACAGCCCACGCCTGGTCCGTAAACGTGCTCCATGAATGGGTGTCCTGCGGGGGTCAGGCCCTGGAGCAGCACTGCAGCTGCACGGGGGATTCTCCTGAGCTAGGGAAGATAGTCTCTGTGACGGTTGTGCCCCCCTCACCCACTACAGCAGAACTTGGTGGGTGGCTTTGCGACTATGGATCTGCAGTCATCATGGATCTTGCCCCAGCCCATCCCTTATCTCCCTCTCCCCCCTGTGCAGTAACAGTGGATGAAAGTGGCCCACAGTGCACTGCTTCTTGGCCTGCAGGGAACAATGACCCCTATGCACAAGGGGCTCCTTGCATCCTGCCCCATTCCTTCACCCTCCCTAGGGGAGTGGAACTAACATAAGCGAATAGAAGCGCATAGTAAATACGCACGGAAAACAGGAAGAACAGCAAATCCACAGGTCAGATGTTAGTCACATTGCACAGTGCCCAACGGGAAGGTTCGCAGGCACTAGGGTGATGAGGAGACAGAACAACCCATGGAAAATGGAACCAAGTAGAATAGCTGAGGTGTGTGATAGCATGGGGAAAAAATATAAATCAGCCATTAAAAAAAAAGGGAAAAAAAGACCTTTATCCAAAGAAAAAAGGATAGTTAAAAATGAGAGGCTCTTTATAAGGGCCAGAACTAGGAGTGAAGGGCTCAGCCTAATTCATATACACCCATTTAACAAGAAAACTCATTGATAAGCAAACCACCTGATGCTTGCACAGCAGCAAAGAAAACACCTGGTTCTGCCTATGGGTTGATAAGCCAATATCTTTAATCTTGGTTTTTTTCCCTTGATGACTGAAGTACACACTCTGTGAGGCCTTATGCTCCAGCCACATTGGTAATAGTGACAAAGCTTTGATGTCCCCCTCATTCAACAGAATGTTGTTTAGTTCAAAGCGAAGAACAGAGGCGATTCTTTGCTTTTAAATTATTAGCTCCCTAAGTCTTCTGTAATGATATAGTTTGACTGAAGTGTGCAGTTTATTAACTACATAAAGACGATATTATTAGAGCGGAGAAAGGCAGCAGAAAGTTTTGCCTTTCAGCTCAGCAGCAGGGGTTTTTGATACTTTGATCTCAATCAATGCTCAATGTCTTTGTGAGATAGAGGGAGCAGCAGAAGTTACCTTTGGCACCACGGCTACATCAATTATTTAGCTCTTTTTCTTATAAATTAAAGTGTTCTTCAACTTTTACCCCAATTTCTGCTTTTGTTTTTTCCCCAGTTGATGGCGGGGGAGGGGGGGAAGAGGCTGACTAAAAATGTCTGGCTGCGTGTGCTAATAATAATCATACGGAGCTTGCCTGCATCCCAGTACTGAGCTCATGTCTTAGATGAGCTTCTTCAGAATTGGGGTAATGGATTCTTGACTACAACAATGAAAGGGTGGTGCTGGTTGATTTGGTGTTTAACCACATGGTTATGGGGGTCGTTAAAGCATGATTTAATGTATTTAATTACTGCACCATTTAGTTTCTTATACATCCAGGGAAGGGTGGAGTTGGAGACGGCAACATGAAGGCCTCTCCAAAATGGAGAATATACACACCTGCCCCGTGAGTCTTTTAAGCTGAGAGATGCAGGTGACTGCAGAGGAGGATGGGAGTTAGTGAGCTGGCTGCTAGTGTTGTGGATGAAAAACGTGAGAGAGGAAATTACACACATGCTCGCGTTCTGGATTCCTGAGAGTCTCTTTCCTTCTATGCCCCGTTTCCCTCCGGAGGCTCCTTTCTCTGTACCATCAAAGCCCTTCCTGTGACAGGGCTCTGGCAAAGATTCACCTCTCAAGCCCTTGGGTTTTCTATGTCTGAAAAGTCTGATCCACTCGCCCCTTGGCACCTGGGAACAGAGCCCATCCGGGGTCGTGTGAGATTCCATAGCCTGTCAGGAAACACCTGGACCCAAATCCTCAGCTGGTGTAAATCAGAAGTCAGTGACATCAATGGAACTACACCGATGACACCAACTGAGAATCTGGCCCTGATCTTTCAGACTGTACCCTGCAGCATTTTGGGGGGGGGGGGGGAAATTCTGTCCCTCTGACTGTGACCTTTTTCTGAGGAGGAAATAACAGAGATCTTTGGGGAGAGTAAAAGCATGAACTCTGGGAGCTTTAATACACACACAGCACACTGGAGAGAAACATAATTCTGTTTTCATGGTGATCAAAGTTTTGCAAGAATGAGAACATGAGGCGCTGTACCAAGCTGCTATGGCAACATGAATTTTAAAAAGTAAATCGAATTACAAGAGCTTCCCTTCCTCTTTTTTAGAGCGGCACGGAACAGCTCCAGGAACCAGTATCACTAAGAGGATCCCATCTAGCAATCACAGCTGCTTCTGAGCCAGGCACATGGCAAAATGTATAAACCATGTCACCAGGGAGCAAGGAGGAGATTCCACCAGTGACTGGATTCCCCGCCCTCTCCCCCCATTCACACCCCTATCTAGGCTCTAGCCCTCCATCAGGGCATCTTCACAATGTATTGGTCCTAATTCTAACTGGGGGGAATTCACTCCTGTGCAGAGGGCCAATACAAGACGTATCCACTGCTTAAGTCCCACTCATGCCCTATTTTGAGGGCATGAGTGGGGTTTAAGTGCTGCACAGGCCTCTGCACCAAGGTGAATTCCACCCAGAGAGCATGATTTCCAACAGCATCATTACCCAGAGAGCTGTGCACAGGGGCTCTGTTTACCTCTCCGCTTCCAAGCTGCCAAGGCAGCGGTGACTGGAAAGTTACTGATGTGCTGCTGCAAAGAGCCGCCATGCTCTGAGTCAGCTATTCTTCCACTGAGCCTATTCTATATGGATCCCTTTCCTGCAGTCATCACTGTGGTATGCACATGGCATTGCAGATAGGAAGAGCTTGCAGGCTGGCCAGAGCTACCCACACCACATAGGCTGGCAAAACTGGGCCAGAAATCTCATGTGAGATATCAGGTACTTCCTGCTTCTGAGGCCTGATCCCGTGAGATGCCACGTGCTCTCTGCTCCTTTCGAAGTCAGTGGGCCTGGAGAGCAGAGCACTCAGCAATGCCTGGTACCAGGCCTCTGAGACTAACAGGCTCTCTCCCTGTATTTGGCACTTTGGCTGCCGGTCCCAGCTGGAGAGAATGGGGTAAAAACGGCAGTCGGAGGTGCCTAAATATGTAGCATCAGACACCCAGCATCCCACTGTGCCACATTGACACGGCATGAGGAGAGCTTGCCCTGATGCTGCCCCTACCCGCTGGGCAAATCACGGATTTCAACCTCCAGGGGTGTCAGGCTGGCCCCGTTCACCAGCATAATTCCCCTGCACGTGAACTCCAGAAAACTTGGTTGTGTCTCAGCTACGGGCCCATGTTTGGGTCTGTTTTTATTATAGCCAGAATAAATAAATAAATAAACCCAACCCGAGAACTTGATCCCCCCACTGCACTGTGTGTGACCCCCTCTGTCAGCTGGGGATAGGTTGGGACTCACATTGTTAATCAAGTATCTTTCTTCTCCCTGCCACCCCCACCCCAAAGGAATTCTTGTAAGTCCTTCCATTACCACCCCCGCCATGTAATGTCCAACAGCAAGAACCAGGAGCACAAGAGCCGAAATTTCCTGTGCCTACAAGTCCAAAGCAGCTCAGAAGCAGTAAACACTGCCTGTGGGATATGCACAGATGTCCGCTTTGCAGGGCTGAGGCGAACGGTAATCGGATCTGAGCGGCTGAGGCCGCTTTATGTGCCTGTGCTGAACTGGGGATAAAATATCTTCCTCCCCCCACACACTCACCCCGTCAGCGAGGAGGCAGGTGCAGCGGAGACCGACTCGCACTAGGGCAAAGGTTCTCCTCTGCTGCTGCTGGATTCTTCTTTCTTCTGTCAGCCAAGCAGCAGGGAACTTTCTGAGACACTGCCCACAGGGAGCGATCACTTTTCCCAGTCATTAACCTTACACATCCTTCACGTTATCAGAATACTTTGGATGTCTACGTTGCTGCAGCAAGCTAATTCCTCCAGGTGACTTCAGCCAGCTTTAAATGGGCTACCGCACAGCAAAGGGACCTGAACAACCAGAGCCAAAAGCACGCCAGTCTCCAGCACGTCAAGCCTCCGGCGCACGGGTGGGAGGGAGTATCGCCAGACGTCATTGTGCTAGCCGAGTGTAGTGACACGAGCACGTCTCGGAGCTGTCTAGGGATCTGAGGCCTCCAGAGGGATAACTGATAAGGTCCCGCCCCCGTGTCGACCTCTCAAAGGTGTTTGCATCCTGGAGCTGATCACTCTTACTACTGGCTGTGGACACTGAAGACCCCTCTCTGGGTGCACATATAAATCCCACCTACGCCCCATTTTGAGGGATTAAGTGGTGCAGAGAGCTGGCACTGGCCCTTGGCACAGAGGCCAGTTTCACCCTCTGGGCACAAAGCAGGGTCAGCATGGGCAGCAGGCCAAACTTCTCCTGTGCTGCCACCAGTTTGCCTTGCCCCTAATCTGGAGGCCCCATTCGAACTGTACAGTCTCCAGCCCCATTCAGCCCTGGGCTGCTCCGCTGATATGACCCATGGCAGGGAAGATTGTTGTGTGTCCACTCGGAACTGGAAGGCGTCTCCATGGGTCACTTAATGGTCACCACATGGCAGTAGCTTTTGCTCATGTCTGTCGGCATTATTGGAAAGCCAGTGCTGATCAGTGATTAGTCTACTCTCTATCACACTAGTGGAAAATAATCAAGTCAAATTCTTTGTTCAAAATACCTAGAAATAAGATGCTGATGTGGTCCATCAAAATTTACCTAGGAGCCTGGGTTATGCTATCTGGGGAAAGACCCCTTCTGGTGATGGAACCAAAGCCATAGGAGTGCATTTGGAAATTCAGCGGAGTCTGAGAAGTCAGATTTGGGAGGCCTACTTGCTAGACTGCTCTGACATTACCCACTAATGTCTTTGAGGGCAACAACCAGTGCTGGATCTTTCCGTAGTACCTAGGAGCCTGGGTTATGCAGCAAGACTCCATTGTGCTAGACATTGTACAAACAATTCCACCCTGAAGGGGTCAGTGTTTGCAGAACCCACTGCTGCAATAAGGGATTTCTGGTCTTCTCTGGATCTGTTTTACCGTACGCCCTTTGGGACAGGGATTGCCATGATTACTGTGTACGGTTCAGCAATGAGCACACTGTTGGTGTGCAAAAAAAAGAGAACAAGCTGTCAGGGATGGCCAGGGAGAATCAATGCACCGACCAGTTGATTGTGACATGGTAAGCTCCTGGCGACAGGCCGCACGCCTTCCTCACAAAGCTCAGAGGATAATGTCAGAGCTCAACACATAATCAAATCCCTGTTCCGATTCAGTGCAGGGAGAAGCCCACTAAAAGTGGTTGCTGTCAGTGGCCATCGCTGGTGTGTCTAAGCACTCTGTGTCTGTCACAGCCTTACAGATAGGAGGAAACCACACGGATACAGCTGCGTTCTAAATAACCATGTTTACCAATGACATACAAACATACATGGCCTAGATACATGTATACACTGCTACTCAGTTAGGTTCTGGTGGCTTCTGCAATAGAAGAGGAAGGTGGCCCATTAGAGCAGATGTTCTCAACCTTTTTCTTTCTGAGGCCCCCCCAACATGCTATAAAAACTCCACGGCCCACCTGTGCCCCCAACAACTGGTTTTCTGCATATAAAAGCCAGGGCTGGTGTTAGGGGGTAGCAAGCAGGGCAATTACCTGGGGCCCCATGCCACAGAGGCCCCCACGAAGCTACATTGTTCAGGCTTCAGCCCCATGCAGTGGGGCTTGGGCTTTCTGCCCTGGGCCCCAGCGAGTCTAATGCTGGCCTTGCTTGGAGCCGCTCCTGAAACCTGCTCGAGGCCCCCTTGGGGGCCCCGGACACCTGGTTGAGAACTGCTGCGTTAGAGGGTTCCCCAACTATTTAAGGGATACTTCCCAATTCCGCTACACCACAAAGTTGCCCTAAATTGTGAGTATTGGGTTCTATATTACCACTGCGCAAAGCAAGTGCAGCAGATTACACGGTGTTAACGATGGCAGATTACACCACATTTGTCACACTGACGTCAGAGATGACCATTGTCCGTAATGAAGAGCAGTGGAAGCAGATCCTTCCAGTAAATAGAAGGGAATCAGGGAGAGAACACATTTTCAGTTCTCTTTTTAAATCTGGTGCTCTTGGAATATTTTCGTCTAAGGGGAAAGCTTAAGCATGAGGGGCTAGTTTTCTCTGTTCAAAATCTGAGCCATATCCAAATCAAAACTCCCAAGGCAGGCAATGGGACTTTTGACTGCAAGGTCCGGCCTGAGTTATGTTATACCGAAGATATTTTTTCCACAATAAAATAAATGTTGGATCATATTGCCAGCGGCTTGACACTTTGAACAGAAGGGACTGTCAGTATGCTCAGCCTCTGGGAGAAGGGAATGGGAGGGGGGGTCAGAGCAGGACATAACCCAGTGTTATAAAAGAGCAGTTCTTCTTTGTAGATGAGCTTTGCACAATATTTTTTATCTCATAATTAAAGGGTAAACAATGACTGTTTTGCACAGGGTCAGTTAGACGCCAGGTGTTGGCTTAAGCTATTCATTGCAACAATGACTGTGCTAACTTCCACCTGAGTTTAAGAGTGCAGGCAGAGTGGTACAAGACAGCTAAGAGTGGCTTCTGAACAGAGACGTGGGCCCAGCCGCTGACCAGACACTGCTGCATGATTCCCCTCTTCCTTTTGTGAAACTGTATCTACCTAAGAATAGCTAGAAAACCAAGTAGGTGTTTGTGGCTTTCCACTACCCAGCAGGGCACATGAGGAGTTGCTGATTGGCTCTGAACAAAGCCCTGTCCCTTTCCAGTATTCTTCAGACACAGGGATAGTGGCCTTGAATGTAGGAGGCAGTTAAAGTAGGTCAAAATCTTGGAGGGTTCCAGACTCTAGCAGGGGTCTAGCTCCCCTCCTCACAATGGGGTGAAAGAGAGGAGAAGTGGGAATGGGGGTTGCCAGAAGGACTCAGTATCACAGTGGAAGTCACCATAAACGATCGTGGCTGATTAAAAGGCAACATGTCTAAAGCAGACAGAAGGGAATACATTTATATGCAATGTACCTCAAATCTGCGGAACTCGCTGCTGTAGGATGTTGGGGAGGAAAACAGCTGAGGAAGTGCTTTAAAAAAGTATATGAACATGAACATCTGCAGTTACACTTGCTAGGATAAAATGGTGAGGGAGACACCAGTCATCATGCTTCAAGGCATAAACTCAGAAACAATCAGTGTCAGCTAGAAAATTGGTACAGCGTTACTCGTTGGGCACTGCCTGTTGTCCAAGGCCCCAGTTCAGGAAAGCACTTAACTTTAAGCATGTGCTTAAATCCTACTGAGACCAATGGGACTTAAGCACATGATTGAGTACTTTGCTGAACTGGGGCCCAAGACCAGGATTCCAGAGTAGATGGATTATTGCTCAGCTCCTGTGTAACAATTCCTCTTTGGAAGGTTTCCTTCTCAGAGAAGCTATTTCGCAGCTAGTGCTAGGAAAGGGAGGGAGGGATGCTGCACCTTTGGGCTCCTGTCTGATTCCCTTCTGGTCTTTGGGACCCCTGAGCTGGACAGGGGTGTTTCTCTGCCAAAGCAGCTACAACTCTAACAGGGTAGGGCCAGTTCAGAAACATCTCCAGCTGTGTCTGACCAATTGCCTAGGTCACCTTGTCCCCAATACAGGTTGGGGAAGCTGTCTTCGGGATGCACAACATGACTCAGTGAGCATCAAACAGGCCAGGACAGTAGCCTTGTGGTCTGTACTGCCAGGCAGGAGACCTGGTATCATTCTAACTCCCTCCTCGTGCTCCCTGGGCTGGCAGCAAGTGTGCTCAGCCCTGGAGTTGGAGGAAGGGGTCTTGTTCTACCACGCCCTCCCTGGCTGATGAAGGAGCTGCACTGATTGGCTCCTCCCCTCTCTCCTCGGCCAAAAGTGCGTCCCCCATCTTTACCATATGCTGCTGTCTGTCAGGATCCATCACTATACAGGGACATGAATGCCCAGGGCAGGAAGCCCCCCTCATCTCTCTTTCATACCTAAATTAAACATTGGAATTGGAATGTCCCAGTGAAATAAGGGCGGGTGGCAAAGCCCGTCTGGAAGGTTTTAAGGCTGAAGCCAATATATTACATAGGTACTCTTTGCTGTCCTCCATCTCTCTCTCTCTCACACCACCACCCCCCACACACCCATCTCTCTCTCTCTCACACACACACACACACCCATCTCTCTCTCTCTCACACACCACCCCCACACACATACCCATCTCTCTCTCTCACACACACACACACACACACACACCCATCTCTCTCTTACACACACACACACACCTATCTCTCTCTCTCTCACACACACACACCCCACACCCATCTCTCTTTCTCACACACACCCCACACACACCCATCTCTGTCTCTCTCTCTCTCTCACACACCACACCCATCTCTCTCTCTCTCACACACACACACACACACACACACACACCCATCTCTCTCTCACACACACACACCCATCTCTCTCGCTCTCTCACACACCCACACACCCATCTCTCACACACACACCCACACACCCATCTCTCACACACACACACACCCATCTCTCACACACACACCCCACACCAATCTCTCTCTCTCACACACACACACATCTCTCTCTCTCTCTCACATACACACACACACACCCCGCACACCTATCTCTCTCTCTCACACACACACACACCCCGCACACCTATCTCTCTCTCTCCTCCCCAAATATCAGTTTAAACTCAATGGTGAGCCTTATAAGGCCACATCATTTCAGGACCTGGATGCAAGGAATCAAAGTCCCCAGCAGAGGGCAGCAACTCTTCAACAAAAACAGACAGGGATAGTGTCTGGCCTGAGAGTCTTACAGAATCTTCCTCGGGAGGTGGCCGTTGGGACCCCATGAGAAGCTGTGGGAAACCTTCCCATCCAGTTGTAAAGAAAGGGAGGGTCCGAGTGACGCCCAGGCTGGGACCCCTGCATTAGAAAACTCCCTGCATATAATGCTGGGCAGCAGGAGTGTGGATCAAGACCAGGTGTGTTTGAAATCTGGCAGGATTGCCCTGACGGGCCATGGTTTAGACCATACACAGGAGAGGGTGAGAGGGTGGTGCTGGGGGGACTACGATTTAAATGAGGGGCCCAGTTCTCCTCCCACTTGCACCAGTTTTGCACGGTGCCAACTTCAGCAAGGTAGGGTTACCATATTTGAACTTTCAAAAAAGAGGACTCTCAGGGGGGGAGAGCCCCGCTCCCTAGCCACTCCCTCCCACTTCCTGCCCCCTATATAACCCCCAACCCATCCAACCCCCCCTGCTCCTAGTCCCCTGATCTCCCCCTCCCGGGACCCCACCCCCATCTAAGCCTCCCTTGTCCTTGTCCCCGACTGCCCCCTCCTGAGACCCCCCCCAACTGCCCCCCTAGGATCCCACTCCCTACCTGTCCCCTGACTGTTCTGACTCCTATCCACACCCCCGCCCCCACCAGATCCCCGGGACTCCCACGCCTATCCAACTGCTGCCTGTCCCCTGACTGCCCCCTCGAACCCCCAACCCATCTAACCCTCCCTGTCCCCTGACTGCCCCAATCCCTCTCCACACCCCTGCCCCCTGACAGCCCCCCCATAACTCCCAACTCATCGAAACCACTCCCTGCTCCCTGACAGCCCCCCAGGACTCCCCTTACCACCATGCCGCTCGAGCCACTGGCTCCACCTGGAGCAGGCTGCCGCGCTGCTGTGTGCATAGCCCCTCCCCCACAGAGTGCTGAGGCAGGGGGAGGGGGGACCGGGGGAGGGGCTCCGGCTGCTGGAGGCCAATGGGAGCGGCTCAATCGGGCCCAGCCACCCTATCAGCCGCACCGCACTCTGCATGGAGGGGGGGCGGTAAATCCCGGACCTTTCTATCTTATTACCAGTTCCTCCCGGACGGCTATTTAAAGACGAAAAAGCCGGACATGTCCGGGGAAATACGGACGGATGGTAACCCTAAGCAAGGTCCCTCCTGGTTTTCGTGGAGGTCATTGAGAGGAGAATCCGTCTCTGTTTGCGGGCAGCCTGGCAGCTCCCAAGAGGAGGAAGGGAGTATCTCACATCCACCTGACACAGGAGCAGGGTGGGAGCCACATCCTGCAAAGAGTGTGGGTCACTATGACAGGACCATGCCAGGTGGGGGGCACTGGGAGAGCTCCAGAGACCCTCCCCCCTCCGCCTTTCCCCCTCAACCCTTAAAAACAAGCTCCTTCAGAGGAGATTAAAGAAGAGAGGTTGTCCTATTACAGCCTTGCCAAGCTGGGCTCCATTCAATGATTCCACTGGTGTCCCTCTGACCCACCCCAGCATTTATATCTATGTTAATCAAAAGCAAGTGGTGATGGGCTTGAGCCAGAACCATGAATCTGAACAGCCTGAGCTTTATGGTGGGGACTGGGGGGGAGGGGGCGGAATTCACACATTGGCCCATCACTAAAGAGAAGGACTCGAAAGCAGATCTTCAGCTGAAACAGCCAATACAGCGAACTGCGCTGGGCTCAACCAAGTACAATGCGTTAAACAGCAGCTTTACTTCCAGCCACAGAAATTGTCCATGTTATCGCGGGCAGGAGAGGTGAAGACTTTAAATGCTGCAGTCGGAATCAGCGTGTTGAACCATTTCAAATCAACATGGACACATCTCCACATACCATTAGAAAATACAAAATAACGCCAACACCTACAGTCGCGGGCCACGTGGCCTATTTACAAAACAACACCCAAGGTTAGTCATGTTTAGGGACTGCCACTGTACATGGACTCGTCTGTAGAAACTGAGAAGAAGAGGACTCTCTTGATGTACTGACAGTGTACAAGGAAGGTGATTTCTAACACTCTTGGCAGAGATGCAGTTAAGGCGTGGCACAACATATCAATTTCATGTTCAGATGGGCCCAATCTACTGAGTTTGGATCTAGGGCCAATCCCGATCTTCCCAAACGTTCAGAAGGGTGGTTGGATCCTCGGTGTCAAGGCCCATCTTGGCACTGAAGGCCTATTGGAGGTAAGTGGAAGATAAGAAGTCCTTTGTTTTCTGTGGGGTTCACTTTTGTTGTTGGCTAGTGGGTTATGCCAATCCATCTACCTTACAGTTGTCCCATGAGGATGTCTGAGCTTAGATTTCCCCCCCATCCCCAGCCATCAGATGCCTTCAAGTTACATTGCTTTAAAATTCAAAGCTGTTAATAATTAGAGATGGGCCTGAACTCAAACCCAGATTCCAAAGACACCCAAACTTTGGAGATGCTTAAAGTCTGAATTCCAGTCTTAGAAAGGCCTTCAAGACAATTACATTTCACCAGCACAGCACTTACTAACACCTCAGGATCAAGAAACTACTTACATGTGAGAGAGTATTTCCGAGGACATATTTTTATCAGCTATAAGGCAGCAAATAAGGTTCATTTATCAAAAAGTCAGTAACAGATGAGTCTGACTTTCTAAAGATATGAAGGAAAATAGGTCAGGAGACACTTAGAGTTCCCGAATTACACACAGATGTGCGCAACTGGGTCTATTACTCATAACCAGGGTGGTTTGAGCCTCTTTGACGCTGAAGCATAATTCTAATGCACTTTTTTAGCAGCATGGTTCATATATTGAACTGTACGTGGTGAACCTTGCAGAGTCAGGGCCTGGAAAGAAAACATCCATTTATAAGTAGGTCACATCCTGTCTGCCTTAAGAGTTGCTTGTTATCCAGCTTTCCCTTGTTCTGTAAAGTTCTCCCAAGGGCAGATAACTTCCTTCACAGAGTCCTTACATGCCCGGGGGCAGTCCTCCTCTTCCTCCTCAGAGTCTATTGGGTAGATTCTGCTCTCTAGAGGAATATCCACTTTTATCTGGAAGAAGCTGTGTTGTAAAATGAAAACTCGTCATACACAAGGCACTTTCTGAAGTGCTTTCTGAAGACAACCAACGCGCAGCATGGAGTTTGGCTTTGAGTTTTTCTATTTCATAGAATCATAGAATATCAGGGTTGGAAGGGACCTCAGGAGGTCATCTAGTCCAACCCCCTGCTCAAGGCAGGACCAATCCCCAGACAGATTTTTACCCCAGTTTCCTAAATGGCCCCCTCAAGGATTGAACTCACAACCTTGGGTTTAGCAGGCCAATGCTCAAACCATGTGGCTCGAAGAGGGGAGAATACATATACCAACCCCACTGAAGCAAAAGTGCTGAGTGCCACTGTTCCACAGCCAAGTGAATTAAGAGGTCTTGAATTTGTGCATCTGTTTTTGCAGTTTAGGCTCAGTTACCTGGTCAGGAGCAGAGATAGACCTAAAAGTGGCAGGGGAGGGCTTTCCATTTGGATTAATTTTAGACTAGGAGAGGAACCAGGGCTAAGGCGTGAGGGTGATGGAATCTCCAGGCCAACACCTCTTGGGTCATAGGCTGGTGTTGTACTATTTTGACCCCAAATGGTGGAACTCTTGAGATCACCTCACAAGGTTCCCCCCATCTTGTGATCTGTTCTTCCACCTCCGTGGGCCACATCTGAACCAGATCTGGGGAAAGACTCCTTCTGGTGTTGGAACCAAAGCCATAGGAGTGCATTTGGAAATTCAGCGGAGTCTGAGAAGTCAGATTTGGAAGGCCTACTTGCTAGACTGCTCTGACATTACCCACTAATGTCTTTAAGGGCAACAACCAGTGCTGGATCTTTCCAGCAGTGCTGCCACCCTCTCTGCCTATTGTCAAGGTGGCCATTCAGCACAAGAACAAAGTGCTCACACCAGGACAAAGGCATCATTTGAAGATCGACTGTGCCTGGAGACAGGCAGCACAAAAACCAAACAAGCTCTCCTGAGCTGTGGTTTTCAATTAGACTGTAAAAAAAAAATCCCTTTGTGGGCCTGAGTCCCAGTTCTTCTTGCAGGAAAACACATTAGCTCGGAGAGACCTGCATGAGGTAAGATGACCGGGAAGGATACAGACTCCGAGGAGGCTCAATGTGTGTATGTCAGCAGCCTCCCTCCCTCACCATCAGTCCCTGCAGCTCTATTTGTCTATCATACTCGTATGCCCTCCATCGTCACAGTATCTGTGCACCTCACAATCTTTAATGGTTTTGCTCTGTTGGAAGATGCGAATGGCTGCCACCAGTCACAGATCTGGGTGAAGTCTAAGCACTCGTGTGCTGGATTAATGAAGGAGAAATTAAGTGTCCGTTGTTTAGTGATAGCTGACACAATAGAAGCCACCGCACAAGGCACGGACCAGCACAGCAAGGCTAAACCCTGGGGGCTGAGGTGTTTCCCTGGAGACTGATTGCAAACACGGGGGCTGGAGCTATTACCGGTTGGCAGCTGTGTGTGGGTGAAAGGAACCCGAAAGCCAGGAGACAGTGAGAGAAGCAGTCATGAAGGCAGCCCTGAGAGGGAGCAGAGACAGAGCTCTGTGGGACAAAGGACTGGCTGGAGAGGCAGGCTTGGAAACTGTGAGCCAGGAAACTGCCTGCTGCTGTTTGTTTCTACTGTGGTCAGGGAAACAGGGCTGTGTCCACATTCTTTGTAAATAAACAGGATTGCACCAAAACCTGACTCATAATTAATTTCTTCTCCTAATAGAAACAGCCCAGCAAGGCCCTGAATATGGGCTACCCATTTGGGCCATGGGGAAACAGGATTTATCCTCACAGCAGGTAAGGAGGCAATATTATCCTTGTTTTACAGGTGGGGACAGATGCTAAGGGACTTGCCCAACGTTACCCAGGGAGTCTGTAGCGGAGCAGGGAATTGAAGCCAGGTCTCCTAAATCCTAGGCGAAAGCCCTAACCACTGAGCCCGAGCCAAACTCCCCATCTCTTGTGCAGGCCTGGGCCGAGCGGAGGGTTGGAAGATCCCTGGCTACATCCCCAGATACAGCTGGGTCTGAGGGAGGTGAGGAGGGGGAAAGACGACGACACTGAGGAAGGGGTAGGGTATGTCAAACACGCTCAGGCACTGGGGTGCAGGGAGCCTCAGAAATACAATAACCCAGGCAGCTCGTTCTCATGGACACAAATCCTGCCAAACCAAACTCCCATGCGCTCCCTGCTGAGGGCAGCCCGGGGGGCAAAAGGAACCCTTTGACAGGGCCCCAAACCAAGCCAGATGGGGTCACAGCGCCCCTCTGTCACAACGGAGGGCAGTTGGCCCAAACCTGAGTCACGGCTCTGTGAGCCAGGTCTCAACCCCCAGGCAGGAGATGAGCCCAGCCCCATGGGATAGGAGCCAAGCCACCGCTACAGGCGCAGGTGTAACCCACACAGCTCACTCTGCAATACCCCCTCTCCTCCAGTGCTCCCCTCAGTGGTAAGGCTTTTAGAAGGGGGGGGGTGAGGGGAGGCTCCATTTCAGATTTGGTCCCAGCCACCCCCCCAAAAAAAACCCTCTGTGCAGCCCTGTCAACAGGGCCCCCCAGGAGCATTGCAAGCAGCAGGCTGACATGGGGATTTGCAGCCCACGTAATGCAGGGCAGGAGGGCACAGGGCAGGGAAAGTGAGCGATATTGCTGAGTTACCCCCTCCCTTGCAGAGCTACGGGCCCCGGGCACTGGCTTACCTTGGGGGCTGCTGCCCTGCAGGGCTAGCTCTGAATCCAGACCGGCTCGAGGGGAAGGCAGCAGGGCCTGCAGGTGAGGCTCATCTGTAGCCTCCCACACCAGCAGGTGGTGGCAGAAATGCTGTATTGCAGCCTCCCTATCCCTGGGCTGAAAGGGAAACGGGGGCTGCTCTGTTAGCTAATGTGTGTGTTGTTCCTCTGGCTGGTTCCTAGCTTGTCTCTACAGGGTTGGGGTGTCATCCCCATGCCCACCCCATCTGCAAGCTTCCTGTTGGCCCAAAGAGCAGAGGAGATGAATGGTTTCACGCACACAATGGACAGGTGTCTGGGAGCAGGTGTGAAACTGGTTTAGGCACAGCAGGCCGGGCCTAGCTATAGAAGTTAAGCAAGAGCTGGGGGCTTGGGAAACGCTGGAAGAGATCTCTGCCCTTCCTCCCACCACTGAGCTTGGGGGTCTACCCCCCGGGGCTCACCAGCTGCAGCCTCCGGCGATCGTCGTCGCTGAGAGCCTGCCCCAAAGGCTGGTGGTGTTGGGGGAGGGGGCGTTTGCCTGCTGGGTATTTCCCTCTTTCCCTTCCCCCGTCTCCTTATTTGAAAATTCTGACAAGTTGAAGAGCTTTTCAGAAGTTGTAGGCATCTTGGCAAGACCCTCTGACTTCTCAGGGCTCTTCCACTCGTCGGTGAGAGACAGAGAGCGCCATTCTCAGTTACTCTGGCCCTGCGCTGAGTGCGGTGCCGGAGGGGGTGGGCGGGGTGGTAAGCCACCTTCGCACGCCCCATGTTCGGAGACTCTTCAGTGCCCCTAGTGTTAGAGCCATCTCAGAGCTGTGCTAATTTATACCCTACTTCTCGCAATCCCGTTCTCTTGAGAGTATAGCTGTAGACCTGTGAGCTCTGTCCATCTCCCTCTCTGCACCTGGCCCACCCAGATGTTCTCAGGGGGCCATGTCTGCCCCATGGGAGGCCCCTTCATGGTGCCAGAGAGCAACATATAATTAGGCGGAAAGAGCATGGCTAGCGAGGTGCACACCACTACCTGGGAGTCCCTCTCACCCAAGCTGGATGCCTGTAATCACTCAGAGCTGAGTTCCTTCACACACCACAGGGGTACTTACTTGGTCACTTTTTTGGACTTCTGCTGCAGTTGTTGTTCCAGGTCATCCAGTGGCTGGACCTTTCCGTGGGTGACAGCCGGGCACTTCGGCGAGAGAGTGGCAAACACCGGTGAGTTTAAACATCCCCGTTTCAAGAACCTGCTGAAGGACAAGGTCGTCCGGGATTTGGGAGGCACCTTGGCTTCCATGTTCCCCGGCACCTGGCTGTTGCAAGTGCCTGATTCAGAGTCCATGGAAATCTCTGTGCTCTCAGTGATAGAAGGAAAGTGGTTAGTGTTAGATTCATTGGCTTCCCACTTCCTCTCCAAGCAGGGGGTGCTGTCCAGGGCTACGCTAATGGGTGAGGGGCAGACAGTGCTGTTTGGCAGAGTGATGTGTCCAGGGGATTGGGAAGGCAGGTTGTTTGGGATGTGGCAGGAGGGGTGCGGAGTTGATGGAGATGAAGGAACAGAGGTACCGGTGTACACAGCCAGGTGAGGGACCGGAGCAGTGAACTGACACAACTGCAGAGAAGAAAAGGAGACATTTTAGAGCAGGAAAAGCTGCCTGCTAGTCATGGGATACACAACACCAAGCCCCAAAACCCTCCCTCTAGCTACCAACTGGAAATAATTCCCCCGGAGAAGGCAAGTGAGAGATTACGAGCATTTTGGGGGATATATAGTTTACTGGAGCTCAGAGATCACAGCAATGTGGGGCAGGTAAATACCTCAAAAGGTAGGTAGGTAGACTGTGTATATGAGAGACTGTGTGATGGTGCCCTCTAGTGACTGGCCCTGAGATAGGCTAAGGGACCCACTACTGATAGCTGCTGGAAGAGCTCTCTCTTAGCTCAAATGATAGAGGCTTGTGTTCTTGGATCTGCAGGACCTGGCATCCCTGCAGGATGTACATAGTAATGGTGGTTGTCAGATCCATAACAGCAGGAACCAATTTATCTGCCTGGCACTGAATTACCCCTGGCACATCTACCGTGCCATAGAAATGCTGAGGATTATTAATAACAACACTCCAGAGAGCGAAGACTTGGATGGCGAATCAGGTTGACAGCTTGTGGCCCGTATTGTAGGTGAGGCTGATGAACACATAGGCTAGAATTTCCCCACATGGAGGGCCTCTGACTAGGCCATGGGTGGAGAGGAGAAGCGCTACCTGACCCCGGATGTGTCCCCTCAAAGAGGCTCCTGTCTGCTGGTTCAAGCTGCTGTCTGCTCCTACAGCCACCAAGGGGCATCCCTAGCTGAGCAGCATGGAGTCCATGGGGCCGTGAGGGAATTGAGAAAGGGAGCAGCTAGAGGGCAGAGCAAAGGAAAGGAAAAATATGGAGAACAAAAGAGAGAGACTGGACAGAAAATTAAAAGGAGGGGAAATAACCCAGGAGAAAAGGAGGGAAGGGAAAGGAGCAGAACAAACGAGAGATGGTGGCAGCTGGGTCAAACCATCACGGTAGCTCCACCAAACCAGCGCTGGAAACTGCTTCCACAGGAGTGGCCCAAACTCACTGCAACCCCAATGCACCCTGGAGGAATTTGGACCTGGATCAGTGCCTGCATTTCACGGGCCATTAATAATGGTCTGAGCCAAAATCCCACCAAGAACACACCGAGCTTGGAGGAAAGTTTGAATCCAGACCCAGACTTTTGAAGCTTGAGCTCACCTCTAACAAGATGGGCCCGGACGGCAAGAAACGTATCCACGTGTGGGTCTAGACATTCCAGAGTGCTGAGCTGGGGGATTGCCTTGAGACCCATCTCTCACTGCCTTTTGCAGGGCCTTAGGGCAGCTAACTCAGCTCTGATCTATCACTTTTCACCCCAAGCTCACAAATGGCTTTGCAAAGGCGGGTGAGTATCATTATCCCCTTTATAGAGCTGGGTAAAATGAAGCATAGAGATGTGACTTGTCCAGGATCAGAACCTACATCTCCTGATTCCCAGTCACCTGCCCTACCCCTGGACCAGTCCCCTAGATCATTGCAGTATTGTTAATGCAAGTTGCCTTTGCTTTGTCCTGTCAGCTCAGCCAAATCTTAGCTGCACAGGAGAGCTGCCAGCTTTTCTTCACTCCAAACTCTGACTCTCCTCTCCAAAGGATACAACTTGGTGTTATCTTCAGAGCATCCTCCCCCCAAAGCACTGTGCACTTGGGACAGGACAATCCCCGCCTGTCTGCCCCTGCATCAAAGAGCCAGAGGGAAGCCAGATGCAGAGTTTTGTTCTACCTTGTTGCCTGTGGTGGGCTTCCACACCATCAGATCAACTACTCTTATTATCTTTTCTTATGTTTGTTAATATAAGAAAGAGCGGGCAAGAGAGAATAGGGATTGAACCTCCTTGAAGAACAAAGGACGGAGGACTAAAAAAAAAAAAAAGAAAGATACAATTCCCTGACAAATGCCGCTGCCACCATGCCACCGAATACAGCTTTTCAAACCTGATTGTCATGAGCAAACCTGATTCATGACACCCCACGATGTGAGGGATTCTCCTCCCGCATTCAGGATAGGTTGGGTGGGATGCTTTGAGGGCTTTCTGACAAGCAGGAGCTGTCCCCTCCATGACCTCTCTCCTCTGGCTCAGTCAGACTTTGGGGAACTCTAAACTTGTTGCTTTGAGCTGCACTGAGAAGAACTAGCGCTATCCTAGCTATGCAGATGCTTCCATCCACCGAACTCCCTCCCATTGGCCTTGAAGATGGCAGATCTCCAGGGGAATGAGGTATTGAAGAAGTCATCTCTTCTTTCTTTCCCTTACATGCTGATATGGCCATCTGTAAGCATAGCTGGGATTGCACAGAACAGGCCGTGGCTGCACGTATAAGGGCAATGCTTAGGCCGGAACAAGAATGAATGATGGATTCATTTCATGCCACAGGACGGGCCTTAGGGACGGTGAGGCGTGGAGGTGCTCACAGAATCAGAGCAGCAGTAGGGAGTTCAGTGAGGGTGTAAAGGTCTGTCTCCATGAGCTAGCAGGAAGAATGGATGAGCCAGATGATGGGGCTCCAGATCCCAATCTGCCTTTGCGAAATCATCGCTCTCTAGAGAGTCGGAATATCTCAGCATTTCAGAGACTTGGACAGAGTTACTCTGAAGCATATACACTGATGTACCAAAAGGGGGAGCTAGAGGGGACCTGGGGCCTGATCGAGAATCCACTGAAGTCACTGGAAAGATTCCTATTGGCTTCAACAACCGCTGGACTGGGCCACGGTTACCAGGCAGATTGTTATAAGGGAGCTCATCTTACCTAATTCATTAAAAAGAGATTAGTTGTAAGCAGGGAGTTCTGGGAGACTATAAGGCTCTGTTGTTGCTAGTTACAACTGGGGAGCGTATCTAGTGACAACCCGGTTAGCCCCCGAATCCATTACAACATGGTTAAAGCATGTAGTGAGGGCGGGACTTTGGTTATGGATGGCATAACCAGGCTAAGATCTGACTTGAAGGTGCATGTGTGATGGACGCCATCTTGGCTGACTCCTCAAGGACTGACCCAGGGACCTCCAAAACTATGAAGCACAAGCACCAAGGCTGTCTAGCTGCGGCTGTAACAGTCTTGTGACCTCCATGGGAGACCGAGTGTGCACCCTCACCTGTGGGTTACACAGGCTCAGAAGGATAATTTGCCAATGGTTTTATCCTAGATGATGCATTTCAGGCTTCTCCAAGGCATGGCTTTACCATAAGGTCTCTACCAGCAGAAATAAAAAGATGCTCAACTGTTTAAACCAAAATGTTAAAAGCAGCAGCACAAAAAGTAAATACACACATGCAAAGAGACAACACAATGAAGGACAAACACAATGGTCTTTTCCATTTTCTACATACACTTTTATTAGACAGATGAGCTAAAGCAAATAAAACAAAGAAATGATGGCTAAAAATCAATGGAGATCCATTGGAATGCAATGAAATCCAATGGACACGAAATCCAATGGCAGATTCGGAGTGAAGTTCAATTCATAGCATGCTGAGGGGGATGGCCGATAAACAGGCCTACTCAGAGAAGATGAAGAGCAAGGGGTGAACGCAGCCAGCTACAAATGGAATACAGTGTGAGACGGGGCACCAAAAATGAGCTTACTTCTAAGAGTGCTGGTATTTGGTCATGATCTTGCCAGTCCTGGGTAGATGTTTCACACTCACAGGGTCTGCCTACGCTGCATCAGAGGTGTGACTGAAGCACATATCGACGCAGTGAAGCTGCAGCAACGTGGGCTGGTCAGGCCCACCTAGGACCTTGGGTACAGATGCAAGCAGCAAGCCCATGCTGCTGCCCCTACTGCTGTGCCTTCCCTGCTGCTGTTGTTGGCGCTAGCTACACCTCTGTCTACCCGGGCTGCAGTCACACCTCTGATTGCAGGGTAGAAATGATGGCTGGGCAGTGTTGGGACTTAGATAAAATCTGGGGAAACCAGTCAATGGAGGTGAGAACTAAAATCGATTCATTAAGCCGACTGACTGGAACCTATTTTATTATTTGTGTTATGACAGCATCTAGGAGCCCCAATCATGTATCAGGGACCCATTGTGCTAGGTATAGTACAACCTATAGAGAGACTATAGAGCTCACATGGTCCTTGGTTTCCCTTAGCTGTCCATAAGCTTACAGGAGATCCCACATTGCCTCGGACTGACCCTGCTAACTGCAGAGTGCCCTCAATAACCATGTAAGTGGAGAGTGGCTGACAGTGCCCAGCACCTTGCAGAACTGACCCTGCCAAGTGTGGGATACGTTTGAGAATGTAACGCCTGCTCCCGCTCCCACTAAAAGCAATGGGGATAATGCCATTGACTTCAACAGGAGCAAGAGCAGAGCTTTAACAGGCAGGCATCCAAATCAGAGTGAACAAACCAAACATACCACATGTTGTTTCAACTCCTCCAGGAAGACCTAGCTGTCATTATGTTAGCGCAGCTCAGGAGTAGGGTGACCAGACAGCAAGTGTGAAAAACCGGGACGGGAGTGGGGGTTTATAGGAGCCTATACAAGAAAAAGACCCAAAAATCAGGACTGTCCCTATAAAATCGGGACATCTGGTCACCCTACTCGAGAGCCTCCTGCACCCTAACCATATGTTAGAAGAGGAGCTCCTCTCATTTTACAGTGATACCAGAATGGGACACAGGGACGGCCAGACTGGATCAGACAAGCAGTCCATCGAGCCCAGTATCCTGTCTCCAATAACAGCCAGTACCAGCTGCTTCAGAGGAAGGTGCAAGAAATCCTGTAGGAGGCAGATGGGGAGTAACCTGTCCCCCAGGTCTGGTTCTTCCTGACCCCTATTAGTTGGAGGCTGGCATATACCCTGATGCATGACCATTTATATCCCTTCCAAAACCCTTGGGGGGTTTAATCATTATTCTTCTAACGCTGCATGTTCCCATTACAACAAAAGTTTGTTCTTACCTGTAAGTTTCTTACCTACCATGCCAAAGGCGGCACTCTAGCATGTTCTGATGTGCACGTTCGGCACATTCTGACCTATGCCCGGGAGGAAACGAGGACTGGACAAATGTAATGGGATCTGACCACAGTTCAGAAAGGGGCTGCAGCAGAATGGTGACGGTATAGGCTAGAGTGGGAGCAGAACCTGGCACAATCTGGACTCTCGAGCTAGGATTTTTAAAGGAGCCTAATGGAGTCATGTCATTAAGAATGGGATTTGTGTGCCTAACTCCCCTAGGCTGAGTGGAACCTGGCTTTTCCTGGGAAGGTCAATGAGGTGCCTCCAAGGACAGGGTTCTCTATGCCCACTGTTAGCCCCTGACTGCCGATGGGATTCCAACCTCATGGGAGGCCTTCGTTGTTCTAACTGACTGGTGAGGGCATCTCTATGGGAGGAGTGGGGGGTAACAGTAAAAGAAAGAAGCAGCCCAGAATTGAAGCAATGCGTGTGAGAGATGGAAGGACTTCCCTTCGCCTTCTCCCTCCCCCCACTGCCCAGGACATTAGAACTGGCTGCTGTCTCAGAGACAGAGTCCTGGGTGGAACAAAGGTGCACCAGCTCCCATCAACTTGCAAGAGTTTGGGACCTCACAGAGTGGCCCAAGGTGATAACGGGGAATGTCGGAGGCTCCCCAGCTCACAGCTCCAAACCCTTACATGGTACGGATGGCGTCTCTCTGAAATGCACCACCGCACAACATGACAAATGCTCTGGGAGCTGAACTACACTGGCTACTGAACCAGTGTACAGCTGCAAGGCGCTGGCATGGCTCTGCCCCCAGTGCAGAAAGGCTGAAACTCATGTCCAGATAAAGAGGAGAAACTGCTTCTGGGATTCTTCACCTCCACTGCACCTCAGCCCTGTTGCCAGCCACATCCTGCTCTCGCTGCCTCCAGTAAAATCATCCCAGCGAGAGCAGTGGATGAGCAAGACCGAAAGGATTAAAACGTTTTCTGAGCCTCAACGTTTGCCCATCCCCCAGCATCCCCTAAATTCTGAAGGAGGAGGAAACTTCTTTACCTTCCGCCCCTGGGTTTTCCACAAATCCCATCGTGTCCTGGTGACCTTGGCTGGTCCAGCCCCAGGGGCTTCCCAGACAGGTTGGGTATCTCCCTGAATTGTGCTTTGTACCTAACTGGAGGGTTTAGGTTTCAGGAAGTAATTTCCACTCCCCATCCCCTCTAAAAAGGAACAGGAGAGTATTTTATTACACTAGGGGCTGAATCAGCCCTTCTGACCTCTCTCGATCACAGCGGCTTCTGGGCCACTGGGCTACAAGCCGGGATGCCCACTGGAAGCTGAGGTTTGTTCATTTTTAACAAGGGGAAAGAGCATCGCAGGGCAAAGACAAGACAAGAGCAAGACAGGGTTTGCTAAAGGAAACCCATCAGGAGCAAGGCACTGCTCTTCCACCCGTCTGTCCTAGCAGGAGGCTGCTCTTCCCTCCAGGCCCATGCATAACTCATTACATGGGTGAGTTCCTGAGGGACAAGGAGAAATCGCTCTCACTGCTAACCACCTCTAGGCTGAGATCTTCAAAGCTGCCTAGGGAATATGGGGGCCCAATTACCATTAAAATGAGTAGGGCATCCAAACCGCCTAGGTGCCTTTGGAAATGTTAACCTTGCTGCTCCCACCAGGCATCCACCCCATCCTTCTGCACAGCAGCTGAGCACAACTACAGCCTCCATGTGCTCCCTCCTATTGCCACATGGGTGCAAGACACCCGAAGCAGAGCTGGCAAGCTGCACAGAGCAGTGCTTGGGGTACTAGCGGTGGGCATGCTCCCACAGCATGCCTGAGAGCGCCAAGAGGTGATGGACCTTCTTGTGCTCCCCCTGGGGTGGGGTGGCTCTGCCCCACCTGACCCAGAGGACGGGGACAGGAGAAGGAGCTGAGTGCTACGCTGCCTTGGGCATCGTAACAGAATCACGATCCGAGTTCTCTGGGTCGCAGGCAGGGATTTAAGATGACACAGATGGGAGTTTTGGATCCTGGGCAAGGTTTGGGGCAGTTATAAAACATCCCTTCCCGGACTTGTAAAAGGAGCACATCGCATGGGACCCACAATGCGATTCGGACACAGCCGGCTTTCTGACTCTAGCAGCATTGCCGTGCCTGTGACGTGACAGCTGCTGCTAGGTGCCATGGCAACCTGCCGGAAGCAGGCTGCAGGGAGGAAGGGGTCTGGAAAGGTAAAGCAGCACTGACACCTGCAGGTGGGGGGCAGGAATCTCAGCACCGGCCTTGCCAGCAGCCCCTTGTCTTGTCTTTCCCCTGCTTTGTGCCCTAGACAAGGATCTGGAGCCTACTTAGGAGGCTCCTGCTTGAGCTGGCTCCTACGGTCCAGCTTGCTCATAACCTGGGTAATATCCACGTTTGTTGCTGCTTCTTTGGCCTTGGCCTCTTCTTCCTGCTGCCTCAGGATGACGGGGCTGGGGCTGGAGCGGAGGTGACGGCGTGCGAATGGGAAACTGGAACTAAGCACAGAGAGAGAGAGAGAAGCAGGGAGTTACTGGGGGACAGAGGCAAAACTGACCAGAAAATGGGTCCCTGTCACCAAAAGCCCAAGGAACCTGCGTGGAGGGAGGGGGGTTGTTAGTGTCCTCCATTTGGAGCAAACGACCTGCTTAACCCAGGGTGCAGAATGTGCTTGCTACAGACTCACATTCCAGACATCTCAGCAGAACCCAGCCCAAGGGCCAGGCCCTGCCACAATTAACTCCCCTTAGCTTCTTCAGGAGCCAGGCTGGGCCACAGACTCAATCCCCGATGCTGCAAACATTGCAAACGATGATGCAAAAATCGCCCCACCGATGCCAGGGCAGTTCAGCCGCAGGATGCACTGAGCAGACTTTTCCCGTGGCATTTCCTGTACATTCGTCCTCCCGGCCCGTTTTCACGCCGCCCAGATGTTCCGTTGTTATGAAATTTCATACAAGCAGTAACGTGATGATGAGATTGTGCAGGATTAAGACGCTTCATGTAAACCCCTTAGCTGGGAAAGGCTCCACAGTGCCATGAAGATGTCATGAAAATGGGACCAGGTTTGAATCGGCCAAACTGCTCAAATGTCACGGATTTCAAATTATGCTGGGAATATTTTGTCCAGCTCTATCAATGAGGGCCCAGTTCTGGCACCCGTAATCACTCTGAGTTCACACTGAAATCAGTGGAACTATCTGCACAGGAAGGTCTGACTTATCACGAATAAAGGTGGCAGAATCTGTCCCTAACCAAGGAAAATGGCTGTAAAATAGTAGCAAGCCCCCTCTCCTGTCTCATTTAGAATCTCTTAGAGAGGACACTGGATACAGAAACACCTAAATTCCGACACCAACCCGAGTCCAACAATAACCCCCAAATTTCCCTGGGCTGGTGCCAATTATTCCAAAGTAACAGACGTGTTTTCGATACACAGTAAATAACACAGCAATTTGCTGAGCAAGAAGCGCCTGGGCTGAAATCCCTGAGCATCCAGATGGCCCCAGGTAGAGAAGAAATACCAATTACAGAAACAGCCCATTCAATTAAATCCCTGAGGCTATGCATTAGATGTGCGTGTGGGCTCCTGTCACAGCGTCTGAACAAAGGCGGTGCATGTATGAGAAAACATATGATGCTGATACTGGACACTTTGATCGCATCTTTCAGCTAAGGATCTCAAGGCGCTTTCAAACAGCAGCTGGTTATGAATTCTACCAGCCCTAGGAGACAGGTGACATAATACCCATTTCACAGAAGGATATGTTGAGATACAGAGAGACAAAGAGTCTGATTTGTGAACGTGCATTAGTATACGCGCCATTTCCACCACTGTGCCAATTAGGCAAATGCATGTGCAAAGTAAGAGGTGTATGAAGCGTGCACATTTTAAAAGCAAACATGGTCTCAGTGAATGGACTGAAGCCACACAAATCAGTTGCAGAGCTGCCAGCAGAACAAAAGGGTCCTTGCTCCTAGTCCCAGATATGGGCGTAGCAAACTACCCCTTCATTATACACATCAGAAGGTAACTAACACTGAGCCTGAACCACTGAGGTCAATGGGAGTTGTGCCACTGACCTCAATGGGATTAGGATCAGGGCCATTATGTCCCTAATCATCAAACATGTGCTAGAAGGGATGGGAATGATGGGTGAGATTTTTACAAGTGCTCTCTACATTGGCCTAACTGCTAGTGACGTCAGTGGGCACTTTGCCATTGACTTCAGTGGGGGCAGTTATCAGTGTTTCTCAACAATCGGTCCGTGGACCGGCGCTGGTCCCTGAGATCTCCCTGACACAGCTTAGGAAGGCAGCAAGCCAGTCCCTGGTATCAAAAAGGTGGAGAAACCCCATTAGACCAATGCTCAAACCCTGCCCTAAACGCTTTCTGTAGTGAAATGCACTGCCAGTTTGGCTGCAAATTACTTCCCTCCCTTCCTGAGCAGTTTCACCTTACACCACCCTGAGCAGACCTAGAGCAAGGCTCCTCGCTAACCTCTACTCGCAAGGCATATTGGGCTCTGATGACCCTCTTTGGCTGTTTAAACAGGAGCTTTCATGTCCTCTGTGACGCACAGATCTCTCTCTCTCTCCACTTCCTTTGCTTTTCCGTGATGGAACCATTATCCACAACAATGAAAACAAGTATCAAATAAGCAGCCTTGGATGTGTTTTTCTCTCTCAGCGTATGCTGGATGCTGTCTGAAGTGTGAATATTACATCCCGGGAGCAGCTAGCTGCAAACATGAATGCATTTGCCAGAATTACAAGCGACCTCTCCAGGATGTGCGGCACGGCAGCAAGACAGTGGTGGCAGCTGGGCGTGTTACAGAGCTGCACCTTGCATCTGCTGAGGTGGGGAGGGAGGGAATCCTGATCAATTATCATCTACTATTGCAGTAGTATCTGGAAGAGCCCAGGACCAGGATTCTGCACAGCTAAGGCACAAGAACAAATCAAGTGCTGGTGTCTCTGCAGAGGAGACACAATCTCCTGACAGGGATCCCAACGTCCCTGAAGCCTGGGGTAATCTGGCATCTGTATCTGCTCCTCAATGGCCTTAACACGACCTGCCATTGGGAGTGGTGGCCCCCAGTAACAACCTCATCCAAAGCCCATTGAAGTTAGCAGGAGTCTTTCCATTGACTTCAATGGGCTTTGGATCAGACCCTATGAGAGCAGAGCTTGTGAGACCCCCTCCTCCTTACTTGCTGGGTTACGGGCTGTCAGGGGCACAGAGAGGAGCTCCCTGTCCCAGAGGCAGCAGCAGCCGCCCCTTTTGGCTCGGACATGGCAAGTCTGGCCTGATGAGACGACTGTACTTAAACCAGGCTGCCTGAAGTCCCTGAAACTGCTGCGCCAGCTGATACGAGAAGCCAGCATTTGATCTGGAAACAGTCTTGTGGAGCCGGATTTTCCGGTGCCTTGCACCTTGTGCCACCGTTCCTTCCCACCAGTGCAAAAGGGAGTGTCGGACACTATTACTTTGCTCTGCTTTGCACTGGTGTAAGCAGCTACCTGAGTGCAGGGCTGTGAGCGCTAACACCACAGGAATGCCAAGTGCCACGGAGCACAACATAGTTACCCCATCTCGCCTTAAAACCCAGAGGGCTTTGGATGGGATCACTTTAACCCTGCGTAGGTTCTCTCGGGCCTGATGTACAGCACCCCTCTGGGGGCGGGTGATTATTAGCTCAGCAATCACAGCCTTTCCATGCAGACGCAATAGACAAAAAAGGATTGAGCACTTGCAGCTAGGCTCTGAACTGCACACAAGCCGTTTCCACGGGGTTCACACACAAACAGGGTAATCAGCAAGACTTAAATCCACTTTAATTAAACAAATGTCTAAATCACAGTCATTTCGCTGAAACTCAGGCGCTTTGTATCCCCAGTACAATCAAAAAGCACATAACCCACAATTACACCCCAATTTACTTGCCTTTTCTTCACTGTCTCTTGGGGCACAATGGCCTTGGCCAACATCTCCTTGTATATTGGAGACTTTAAATAGCGACCATAAGAGTCCTACTGGGGGGAAAAGGGAAACCGGTAGTTATGGATTGCAAACAGCCTAATTAACATCATCTTTGAGTGCAGCTGCTCAGGAGCCAATGAGGCTGAGAAATTGGAAGTCTTGCCCAGCAGATCTTATTCATTAAAACCAGCAGCTTCTCATCCGACAGGAAAGTCCCCGATGTAGAATTCAGAACGAAAAGCGGATTAATGAGCCTAGCTCAAGACTAAGGTCTTTTAGGCTACGTCTACGCTGCAATAAAAAGCCCACTGCCCCGAGTCTCAGAGCCCGGGTCCACAGACACAGGCTCACAGGGCTTGGGCTGCAGGGCTAAAAATAGATGTTCGGGCTTGGCCTGGAACCTGGGCTCTGAGTCCCACCCCTCTCGTGGGGTTTCAGAGCCTGGGCTCCAACCCAAGCCGGAACGTCTACACTGCCGTTTTTAGCCCTCCAGCCCGAACCCCACCAGCCTGGGTCAGCTGACCTGGGCCAGCCAGGGCTCTTTTACTGCAGTGTAGATTTCCCCTCACTGTCATGGCAGTGTACTTCAAGATCCTGATTTGCCCTTAAGTTCCTTTAGGCTTCTCCATACAAATGTGCATCCTACCACATGTTGACTTGATCTAGGATGCAAAATGATAGATACCGAATAGGGTGGGCATCTAGAACTCCAGAGTTAAGATTCAAATTTGGGACTTCCTAGCTCATAGCCCTGAGTTCTATCCACTAACTAGAGCATGTTGCCTTATAATGGGATGGCATGTACCATTTCTTTCCCACTGCAGGGCAGCAAGTTGTCTCCTTTCAAATAGGGGTCACTTGGGAGCGCCAGCAGCCAGCATGCAGAGACACGGAAAGGCACAGACAAGCTGGGATGCCTTCCGGATTTGTAAGCAATTGACAAACCTTTTTCATGAGCATATAAATATGAGTTTGAGCAGCATCTAAAACGTAGCGATGAGGGTGCTTGAGACCTTTGACTGTGATGCCCATCGTTGTGCCATCAATGTTAATCCAGCGCCTTGCCCCTGGAGCCAGGAAGAGTCTGAAACCAGAAACAGTCAATTTCATGAAGTGAGAACTAATCGAGACTGTTCTGCTTCCACGGATGGAACGAAAAGTGCTTCCAACTGCCAGCCAGAATTAACCCCCGGTTCTTGGTCATACCCTAGGGTAGTAAACCTCCCTTTTGCCAGAATGACCACCTCAGGCACCACCTACAATCACATGCTTTGATGCCACAATTTACAGTATTAACAGTATTTTGCACTCAGGACCTGCTCCAAAACCCAGTGTGGGTCTTTCCATAGACTTCAATGGGCTTTGGGTTAGCCTCTCATCCGGAAAGCTCCAAGCGCTTTCACAAATATTAATTAATGATGCCTCATAACACTAATGAGAAGTATGGACATAATACCATCCCCATTCTCCCGACCGGATAGAGGAGGCTGAATATCACAGAATAAGACTTAGGCAGAACCCAGAGCTTTTGTCTCCCAGCAAGACTCGCCCTCTCCCTTGTATGAATCATTGGGTGGATAGGGGAGGGGAAAAGTTGCTTTATAATAAAACAACATTTGGTTTCTTTATCTAAAGGGGCTTCCTTCCTCCAGTAGGACTATCCCACATGCGTGCTTCATGCCAGCTCCCAAAAGAAATCCTGGCAGATACTCAGCAATCCACTTTTCCTAGAGGAGAGCAACACAAGGCAAGGATGGGGATGGCGACACATCAGGAAGATGGACTGAAAACCAAGGCATCCTAACACTCACTTGTAAATTTCTTCTGCTTTTTCTTTGACCTTGGATTGGTCTCCATACTTCAGGTCCTCACAGGCTTCCCAGAACCCCAGGTTCTCTCCTGAATAATGAGGGATCAGTGACAAGGGTGGGAGAGGGACAAAGAAAATGACGGCTGAGTGAAATAAAAACCCTCAATTGAATTCACTTGATTCAATATTTGTTAGCTGTGCGCCTGAAACTCTCCGATTATGACAGTCACCCTGAGGCCTTCTGTTTGGCGTAGGCTTTTTGATGGCTCTCTGCACAAGGATGAATTTCACCCTAAGTGCATATAAAATTGACATGTGCAATTTCTTATTAGCATCAGTTGATTTGTAGGTGCTCTGGCAACAAACCAGACTGGGTTCTTTGCTGTTGCATTTTATGTCCTCTGCCACTAGGTGGTATTGCATGCACTGACTCCACAGCCTGTCTCCCCAACCATCAACATCACTTCTTAAGCCTTCCCATTTTTGTCTCAGATCACTGCCCCTATTATAAGGTAATGGCTTTCTAAAAATACCCCGTCAGCTGCCACGGTGTGTTGTAAATATGCTGTAGCGATGCTGAGAGGGTGATGGGGGAGGGACAGGAACACAGACCCACCACTGAATTCTTTCTTCAGGAACAGCTGGAAGCTCTGCCGGCCTTTCGGGTCCCTCATCAGCTCGTTAAAATTAAAGGCCCATCGCTCCACGCGCATCCTGGTAGGGATTTCCACTCTGCAAAGGTTTGAGCACAAACACCACCGTTTCCCTCTGGAATCAGCTCACTGCTCACCGCGGGATTGGGCATATTAATTAAAAACAGAACGCCCTTCGCTGGAGTGCCAAGAGATTTCCCAGCGCCGTCTGCTTTCCAGTCCGCTGTAATGAGCTCCTGAGGTCAGCCCACTAGGTAAGTGGCAATTAAACAACCTTCTGCACAGTGGGATCAGGAATGACAGTCAGAGGGGCCGATTCTGCTCTGATTTACACCAGTTCTATACTGGTGCCACACCACTGGCTTGCTACTGCTGATTTACATTGGCGTGACGTTAGAATCCAACACAAAATATCTGGTGCTTCAGGCCTTAGGCAGGGAAATCTCTTGCTGAAGTTTTGCCTGCCCAGGACTGGGGTCCACACCTATAACTTAGCTAAGGATGCTCCCTTGCTCACAATTGGCCACATTCTGCTCTCGGGTGAATGGCAGCCCCTCACACTCATCCAAGAGCAGAATTAGGCCCAGAAGCATGGTATGAATTTATGAACTCCCATGCCATTAAGGAAGACTACACTTAAAGAGAAGGCAGATGATACTGCAAGTACAGACGTCAACACTGCCCAGGGACCACTGACCTTTCCGCGGTCAAGCTACCTCACATGCGAAGAATAGGAAAGCATCGCCACTTATCACAGGAGAGTGGATATCATGAGTAGGTCAATGCTTCTTTTATTTCAATATCCCGCAACGTAAAGGCTTTGTAAGCCACAAGTTGGTGGGAGAGTAAATACATACAGCTTTGCATTGAGCTCCCAGAACTCAGAGTCATCAGTTATCCAGGGGTTGCTGGGGAGGCATCCAGACATGATGGGATCATTGGAGAGGAACTGTTCACAGTACTTCACAAGCCTGAAAATAATTCAGATGAAACCAAGGTCATAGAATCATACCGTAGAATATCAGGGTTGGAAGGGACCTCAGGAGGTCATCTAGTCCAACCCCCTGCTCAAAGCAGGACCAGATGATCGGCTGCAAACAGCACTTCAAACAACATGTTTATAAACCTAAGGAAATTATTACACAGGGCTTGGACCTCTTCCTAAGTGCATGTATAATGGGGCCCGGATTCTGAATGGGACCTCTGGGTACCAATGCAATACGAATAATAATTAATAAGAACAATGAATCTTTTCCCATCCAGCCACAACACGCAACAAAAACACCCACCAGATGCAGGCCTGTATGTTGTCTTTCAAAAGTGGCCAGTGATCTTGGGGAGGTCCCAGTGTTTGGGAGCTGAACTTAAGACACACCCAAGGTCACACAGTGACTTCAGAAGCAGAGCGAGGAATAGATTCCCTCACAGTATGGTTGATGCTTTGATATGAGAGGAAGGGAGCAGACAGAAAGGAAAACGGATGTTGCAGGAACCTGAACTGGGATCCAGACAACCTGATTGATGGACTTCTGGGACAACTTCAAGAAGGACCTTGAGCAGCTGCCTTACAAAAATGGCATCTTTTTAATTTTGCTGCAATGGGTTCCCTCCCGGGGCTGTCCTGTCCAGCAGCCTGTCTGAGTGAACCCTGGGTAGATGGGGCATGACTGAGCATGCCCCAGTTGGCTATCACGTTCCTCTCCACTGTATAGCTCATTACTCTGCAGAGCACTTTGAGCTGTTTTATGTATGAAGCCAAAGTCTCTTCTGTTCTAGTAGGAGCAAAGCAGAGAAATATTTAATGTCCCACCTCCAGTTCAGGGGCCGGCCAGACTTGTAATTACAACCCATTTCATTAACACGCTGTGAACGTTTTTTTTCCCCTTCTTCACTTTTGAAAAATTCATTGGGTTTCTGTGTTTAAAATTCATCCCAGGCTACACTGCTCTCACGTGTTCAAAGCTGGGTGCGTGCTGTCCACAGCAGTGATGCTAACAGATATCTTGGCACAGGTCCTATATACAAGGCTGCTGCACAACGCATATTGTGGGTTTGACACCAGCACACTTGATACTATTGTCTCAGTGGAAATGCCAAGGCATTCAGCGCTCGCATCATTCAGTCCAAGCCATATATTCTAATCGAGCTGCAAATCTAAACCCGTCAGCTCAGGTTACAGTGCATTTCCAGCTCCTCCTGGATCAATAAAGCACTGTGATGTGTGCATACTGTCTGGAGACTGATCCTGCTCTAACCAATAAGGATTAGAGTCAGGCCTGATCTCTGAGATTGGCTCAAGGTCCACATTTCCTCAAAGCTGAGGGAAGCTTGGCTCTAGGGACTGGGTTTGACCCAGTATAGAGACAGGGCTAGTCACTCTTGTGTGAAGAGTTTCATCAGCAAATGTTAGCTAATTAAGCATCACAGCACCCCTGGGAGGTAGGCATGTGCCCTCAGCTCCAGTTCACAGACTGGGAAACGGAGGCACAGAGAGGTGTATGTGGCCTGCCCAAGGCCACAGAGGGGAGACAGAAGCAGAGGCAGGCACAGAACAAGAACTCCTGACTCCTTTCCCCCGTTATAACCACTAGCCCTCCCAGGCCTTCCTCAAGAATGTACCATTTCACACCCACCTGGGGAAATCCACTCCCAGGTAACATGGCCAGTACCAGGTGGATTGCAGGGTGGGGGGAAGGAATCCTCTCCAGAGAGCAGCCGCACAGCCAATGCATGGAGATTGCTTCAGCCCAATGATAGGAACGGTGGTTTCCACGTGTGAAGGTCATGGGGATAGGGCTTGGGACCCTGCTGTCCTTCTCAGCCATGCATTGCTGGGTAAGAGGTGCACAGCCTCCCAAATCCTCAGGGCTGCACCAGTCCCAAGGCCTGAATGCTCTTCACACCCCCAGGAGAAGGCAGGACTTGTCTGTGTGCAATTCCAAATACTATCCCACTATGACACGTCACCGTCCCCTCGCACTTTTGGTTGATTGATTCTCTGGCCTGTGTTAGGCAGGAGGTCAGACTAGATGATCAAAAATGGTCTCTTCCCTCCTTAAAATGTGTGGATCTCCCAGGCCCACAACTGCCCCTGTCCCAGCATTGCCAATCCCAAGCACTCAAGATTTCTGAGTGATGAGCCCCTACGCCACATCATGAGATTGGTTTAAACTCATTAATGTTTAAATATCCTGTAATACATTTGGGGGGAAAGGGAGTTGCCTTCTGGGTTTTGGGCCTCTAGAGGTCACATTCTCAGGTTTTCCTCCACAACCATGAGGGACAGAAACTTCTGGGGTTTTTTTAAATGAAAACTGGGATAGTCTGATGTCATCACATGACTCCAAGAACTGGAGCTTTAAGACAAAACACCAAATTTCACAAGACTTGCAGTAAAATCGCAAGAGAGGGTGGCACTATCTGCAAAACAGCTGGCGGGGCTTGATGTGCCTGGACTAGACTCCAACGTAACTGTCCAGCACATGCAAACCTCTGCGAGAAAATAAGTGACCTATGTCTGAGGTTGGGCATCATCATCTCCATGGCAAATGCCAAAGGGATGTGACCTCTTTGCCAATCAAGCACTACCCACATCAAATCTAGCTAGGTCCTTATGACGGTCTGGCTGGATGTTCGGTCAGTGTCTATCACTGGAGATCTTATGCCATCTAAGCTTCCAGCGCCCAGGTCACGTAGCAGCAGTGCTTGGTAAACATGCTTTGTAATTCATTGGTCTCCCATCCCTGAGAGCACGGCAGGTAACTGGCATGATCAGGGATCTGTTTGGGAAAGACCCCAATGGGGAGCAGGGCCGCCCAGAGGATTCAGGGGGCCTGGGGTCTTCGGTGGCAGGGGGCCCCCGCTGCCGAATTGCCGCCGAAGACCCGGAACTTCGGCGGCAGGTCCCGGGGCGGGAGGACCTCCTGCCGCCGAATTGCAGCCGAAGACCCGGAGCGGAAGAAGCTCCGGGGGCCTGGGCCCCGTGAGAGTTTTCCGGGGCCCCCGGAGCAAGTGAAGGACCCCGCTCCAGGGGCCCTGAAAAACTCTCGTGGGGGCCCCTGCGGGGCCCGGGGCCTGGGGCAAATTGCCCCACTTGCCCCCCCTCTGGGCGGCCCTGATGGGGAGTGAGGACAGTCTGTCACTCAGCCTACCGTGAGGACTAGCCTTCAGCCACCACTTTTAACAATGTGGGACAACCAGGATATGTTTACACTGTCCGCGGCACCGAGTTAACAGACTCAGGCTCTGGGGGCTCATGCTACCACGCTGAAAAAAGCTGTGTAGACGTCGTGGACCGGGCTGTGAAGCCCATTCCCTTCCTTAGGCTTCAAAGCCCGAGCTCCAGCCTCAGCCTCAACCTCTAAGCGCTGTCCACACAACTATTTATAGAGCGACAGTATAGCCCCGCAACCCCCAGTCTGTAGGCCCGGGCTGGGAGGCTTGGGCAGTGGAGACGCGCCCCCAAGCGACTTCATTCACCACATTCTGCAGAACACCCACATCGGGAACTAGAACACTGACACCCAGCTGATGGTGGCAAAGCGGGTCGTGGAGGGGAAGTGTCCATCTCCATTGGTCACTTAGCCCGCTACAGCAAACAGATACAAGACAGAGACACAGCAAAGCAGCCTGTGAAAAGCAGCTATTGCACTCTGATACCACCACCAGATACATTATCTGTCTAACATACTGGTAGTTCTGGTGCTTTCCACTGCTGGAACCAGAGAGTTTTCTTTATTGATGGTGCTTTGTTCCACTCTGTTTTCCCAAATAATCCTTTCCTTTTAACCCAGAACCTGGGTTACGTTCACGGCCCTTCAGCCTCACTAGTCAGGATACTGACTTCCTGTCAAAACGATGGTGGTGGTGATGAATATGACAGGGTCCCTATTCTCAGTCCCTGCTTAGTCAAAGTTCCCATTGGTTATAACTGGAATCTTAACGAAAGACCTGATCCTGTTCCCATTTCAGTTTATGGCTAATTGCAGAAGTGAGCCTTCATGCCAGGATTGGGACTCAGAGACTTCTCTGCTTTATGAGTGACCTTGGTTTTACCACCAGTTTCCAATCCAGTTATTACACAGCCTTGAGACACTGTGTCTAAAGAACACTGTGTCTAAAGAACACTGTGTGAGGCCATGCAATTAATTGCCCTAGTGTGTCACCCGCTGTCAGAGTAAATAGGTTAATCATCTCATTAACAGAAGAGAATTAAAGACTAATTAATGTGTGGGCATAAGGGAATCAGAACTTACCCTCCAAGGGAGACAGAAGACTTCACTGTGGACTTCATGATGACTTGCTGATAGTACATGATCTAAGAGGCACAGATATGTTTTGTAGTTAAGAGAATTGCAGTCATTTGGGTGAAAGCTGGTCATCTACTTCATCCCTTCTGCAAGATAGCAGGACAATTACAATCGTTTCTGCATCACCCCTAACAAGTGGGTGTCCATGGAGTCCCAGAGTCACTGAATTATTTTATCGCCACAGTTATTTTCATTAGGGTTTTTCAAATGTCTCGAGAATGTTCTATAATGTGCAAGTAATTAGCCGGAGTTCCCCATGCTCTATAATAATGGAATAATAGCTACAATGGCACTTCTGTCTGCACAATGAGTCTGATCGCCTACAGATGCTCTGGAGGATTTAGGTGTGCGATTATCATTGCTACTTGGCTGTCTCTATGCTGGCAACTTTTGGGATATTTCCTATCATGGTTCTACCACTGGTGCAGCTCCATCAGTATTCAGCAACGGTGGGAGAGTTTTCACCACGACATTGTTTAATCCTGCTGAGAGCTTTCCCACCATTGCTCACAATGATGTCAGTGCAATGCGGGGACATTTCCTGAAAATGCATTAGACTGAAAGCTTTTGGAGGCAGGAACAACGTTGATCTGTGTGTATGAGAAGCACCTATCTTTGGGCACTAATGCACCACAAATTCCAACAACAACAATAAGAGACAAACACCTAATATTTGCAAAGACGTGAAGGTCAAATTACCTCTCTTCTATAAACATCAATGGTTTTTTTCTGTAAAACAAAGAAGCAAAAGCATTAAAGTTGGGTGGGTACTCAAAACTACTCTTTAAAAGAAGAAAATGCAGTTACAGGATTCCCTATTGGGAAAGGTTCTCCCGTTTAACCCTCATTACAATTGAAAACAAATACAGGCTAGCATCCAAGCAGCTCATCTAATCGGGGTATCGTCAATTCTTATTTAGTCTGCAGAAAAGAAGAGGGAGGGGGGATTTGATAGCAGCCTTCAACTACCTGAAGGGGGGTTCCAAAGAGGATGGAGCTAAGCTGTTCTCAGTGGTGGCAGATGACAGAACAAGGAACAATGATGTCAAGTTGCAGTGGGGGAGGTCTAGGTTGGATATTAGGAAACACTATTTCACTAGGAGGGTGGTGAAGCACTGGAATGGGTTACCTGGGGAGGTGGTGGAATCTCCATCCTTAGAGGTTTTTAAGGCCTGGCTTGACCAAGCCATGGCTGGTATGATTTAGTTGGGGTTGGTCCTGCTTTGAGCCGGGGGTTGGACTAGATGACCTCCTGAGGTCTCTTCCAACCATAATCTTTTATGATTCTATGATTCTAATGCTAAGTGCATCTACAGACCATATGTGGCTCCATTAGATGTATGTATTGTATAGTGCCGCCTACTCCATCACAGCCTATGTGCATTCAATTACAGGGTTATTCTAATGGAGCTAAAATAGATTCATTTAGCAGACACAGATTAGATCATTCAATATTAGTTAAAGGAGACAGGAACCAACACATTGCAAAATATAAACACCACAATTAAAAAGCCTCAGAAACAATATCTGCGGTGGAAAGGTGGTTAAATTGTGATTTGAATAGCTCAGACTATGTTATATGTCATCCACAAACGAACGAGCAATTGAAGGCAAGAAATTAACTGCAGGGTGTTTATTCACGCAGCTTCCTTTGAAGCGCAGCACAGTTATTTTGTCTTGAATAAACTGGAGGAGAGAGAAGGAAAGGCAGGTAAAGTCAGGGATCTTCCAGGCAAGCCTCTAAAACCTTGTGTAGGCTTTTTAGCCCCGAGTCTCCCATTAAAGTCATGCCGCTAATCTGCCATGCGTGATCTTTGGAGCTGCAGCCCAGAATTATCCCATCTAATTAACGCTGTGGGAGAATCAGTGCCATGGATTGCTTTGTGGCAGGCCAGCACTTGCGAAAAGTGTTGGCTTGGCAGCCCTAGAGACCCAAGTCCTTTGTCCACTGAGCGAGTACAGGATGGACAACAAGACCAGCACAAGTTCCTCCCTCACCCCCCACAGTCTCGCCAGTGAACCTCAGCCTTGATCTTGTCAGCTGCATCTGTACTGAGGCAAAATTCCCACTGCAGTTCACAGGAGTTTTGCCTGGAAAAGGGCTGAAGGATTGGGCCCTTAATTTAAAGATTTGGCAGCAATTTTGATGGGCTGTAGTAATACCATTTGGAAAGTTAAATTTGCAGACATGAGGGTTAGATGCTTCTCTTTTAAACAACAGCTTAGATTATTCAGAATCTGTACATGCCATGTGGGTCACAGAAATATGTCCAGCACATCAGATCCAATCCAGGAGCCAGGTACTGGACACCTCTGACCTACCCCCCAAAAAAGAATTCATTCCTTCTGCTTTCTCCTGACTGCTGCATAATCCCCTCAGGCCACCAGTGCCACGTTTGCTTGCTATGATCAGAGAGCTACCACTCTCCAGCTGCACACAAGCACCCTTTTACACATATGGAGGGAGAAAATGTGCACACCCAGCTGTTTCTGACAGGATATACTCACCACCTCAGTGACAAGAGTGGGATATGCAGCAGAGCATCCAGCATGCACCATTCTAACACAAATCCAGCCAGTGTGATGCTAACACAAACCTATCCCGTGTGGTACTAACACAGATCTAACCTACATGACATAAGCAGGAGAAGGTCTTTTCAAGAGACATCCATTGGAAATATCATGAATAGATCTGACCTGCTGCAGTGAAAGCGACCTCAGCTGAAACAAACAAGCTAATAGGAAAAGCAAAAACAATTTCTGCACCAATGAGAGTGATTCCCCACTCAGGGCCGGCTCCAGGCACCAGCTTAACAAACAGGTGCTTGGGGCAGCCAAGGGAGAGGGGCGGCACCTGCGGCAATTCGGGGGTGGCAGGTCCCTCACTCCCTCTAGGAGCGAAGGACCTGCCGCTGAACTGCCGCCGCTGATTGCGGCTTTTTTTTTTTTTTTTGCTTGGGGCGGCAGAAATGCTGGAGCCAGCCCTGTCCCCACTAGATACATGCAGGACCTGATGTGAATGAGAGTGAGGCTTACACAACAAGGGGAAAATGCAACCCCTCGGAGTACAATAAGATCTTTTCACACATGGGATCCAATGGCCTTAATCTGCTTTTGGAGGACTTTGCATTTGATGGAGGACACAACTGCCTTGCTTAGATGGAAGGGACTGATAAGTAGCACGTGCTGGTGAAAGACAGGGAAGGAGAGAGCTTATTAAAAATAGGGGCATCGCTCCTGTTGTCTGTGTACAGGCAAAACTCCTGTGGGTGTCCGCAGCATGCAAGGAATCAGGCTCGGAATGTAAAGCTCCAATGGTATCAGCTGATTAGTATTGGAAACTTGAAGACAATGGGAGTTCTGCTTGAGCCTCGGCTGCAGGCTCATTATTTGCAACAAGCCTGTTATTCTGCACGTGGTTAAATTGTTAGTTGAAATCTGCACCCACTGTGTCTGTCATATTGGGCCGGATTCTGGGCCCAGTGAAGTCAATGGGAAAACTCTCGTTTCTTTCAATGCAGCATCAGCTTCATTGTAAGTACTGTGAGAGCTGATAGCATATTACATACGGGGACTAAAGATCAGCCTGTGTTTGCACACATTTCCTGTTCTGAGTTGGCACCGCTGGCTAAATAGTACCTATTAAAGCCACATAAAGATTCCTCACATTTCTACATGGGTTGTCTTTATTTCAGATCCAATTGCTGTAGCCATGGAGGGCAGAAAATCATCTGCTTCTACCCATTCCCATAGGACAGACTGAAACCCACTGCACTTCTACTACCTTAGAAAGTACCTTCTTTGGAGAACTACAGTTCTATTCCAACCAAGCTATTTCATGTATAATGGGAGTTCACTATCTTCCTGAGGAGCCCTGAGACATAATCAGAACCCTCCAGATTTACCAAGTGCTGGCTAAACTATTCCACTTGCTGAGGCATGAGGGTGGCTGGTGCGGTTAATTTAGGAAACATCAATGGGTTGACTCCATTAGATCAGAAAGAAAAATCTTCTAAATTAAAGGCCCCCCTCACCATGGGCGGTGGGTATCATAGGCAGGGGTAGGCTGTGCCTCCCCAAACAGCCTAGCATTGCCCCGCCCACGCTCCGTCCCCAGGCCAGGCCCTGTTCTGCAGTTCCCAGTGCTCCGCCCTAGCTGGCCCAGGCTGCCTGGGGCTGGCTGGCCTGCCTCCCGCAGGGACTCAGGGTGACTGGTGCTGGGGCCGCGCTGCTCGGAGCACCGGGGCTGGGGGCGCTGCAGCCGTGCCGCCCTGCCACCTGGAGCACCAGGGCTGGGGACAGCCTGGCTGGCTCCAAAGCACCAGCAGCGGGGGCGCTGCCACCCAGCACACGGGGGTTGGCCATGCCACCCGAAGCACCGGGGCTGGTCATGCCACCCGGCTGCCCAGAGCACAGCGCGCTGCTGCCTGGCACTCAGGGGCTGGCCGCCCGGAGCACCGGGACTGGAGCCTCGTCGCCTGGCACTGGGACCCGTGGTGTGGGTGCTTTGGGCTCCTGCGGGGAGAGGGGGCAAACGTGGAGGGGGAGGGCAGAAGGGGAGGACGAGAGGGAGGGCAGAAGGGGAGGGGCCAGGGCTAGCCTCCTCCAACGGCTGCCTATGCCCCCCACTGATCTTTATTATCCTGGATGGATATTTCTGACAGACACAATGCAGCTGGATGAGAAGAGAGGAAAGGAGGATGCCCAGCAGAATGGTTGTAGACGGCTTTCATGGAAGTTAAGATGCTCTAGTCTTCTACAGCGCAACAGATCAAGAGCCTCAGAGGCAGGCAGGCAGCCATGACACACGCAGGAGAAACAAATAACTGGTGGGAAAGAGAAAAAGAGGGGTGGGGGAGAGTAAATTAAATGTTACCTAGAGTAATAAATCCATGAATGAAATTGGCATTGTTAGTCTTCAGAAAAATATCAAAGCTCTTCTCCAATCTGTCTGTGTTGTAACACCACTAACGTCCTACCTAGGCACCTGGCAGGATTCATCTGGAAAGCATTCCTGAGTGTTTTGTATTGACTTCAGTGAGAGCGCTGGGTGTGCCAGGGATGCAGGAGAGCCGGCCTTTGACAAGACAAACGGGTTTGTTTCTGAAGCAGGGGGAGTGACCTTACTTTGGAAATGAAGGCCCTGCAGCAAGAGGTAATGGGTCACCACAGTAAAGAGGTTGGCACAGTGAGCCCTCTGGGATCTCCTCCATTCCCAATTTGAGGGTCACAAGCAGGTGTCAGGGGTCATGGCCCCTCCCCCTTCCATATTGCTAAACTGGAGGGTGGTCCCAGCTAGCTAGGAGGAGGCGGGGTCCAAACTAGATGGGTGGCGGTGCCAGGGGCATCACAGAAAAGGGGGTCATGGCATGGTAGCTGAGCGCGCTGAATCTGGGATGAATTGAAAGGTGGGCACAGTACGGAACACATGATTCCCCATCCCCTCCCAAAGGCTGGTGCGAGTTTTGCTGGGTTTGCAGGATAACGCCCCCTGTGCCTGGCTCTAGACAGTTGTATTCGCCCCTTGCTTTCCCGAGTACTAAATTCACACAACCCTACACACGGGGATGGGGGCTGTGATTTAAACATACCGATTCTGAAACAGCAACTGGATCCTCTCAAAGGCATGAAACCATTAGGAAGTAACTTCCTTCTTGATCACTTGGCTTTCTCCTGGAGTGGGGCCCCAAACATATCCCCCAAATCCACACCCTCTCCCCCCAGCTTTGTGGAAGTGAATTGCTATTCTCAGTCCAGCGCCCAGCGGACAAGCCTTCCTCCACGTCACCAGTCAGCAGCGTCATTAGCCCCCTGGTTCGGAGTTTCAGGAGAAAGCTGAGGACTGGATGGGCCATTGAGACTGGTCTCCCCTCTCACCACTAGAAGTAACAGTAGGACATTGGAAAAAGCGAAAAAGAGTCCTGTGGCACCTTATAGACTAACAGACGTATTGGAGCATGAGCTTTTGTGGGTGAATACTTTGCTGGAGCAGGGAGGGGAAATGGGCACTGGCAGCATCCATGCTGCACCTGTCATGTGGGTAGGGAGAGGGCTTCAGCCTCCAGAGCTGTCAATCTGGCAGCGTTTTACAATCCTTAACTCCACACTAAGCATTTTAAGACAACAAAAGAAGGAATCCCAGCGGCCTCGCCCCCACCGCTGCACTTAGCTCCCCTTAGCTTCCTCCCACAGTATTTCCCGCCCCCGCATCTCTACTTTCACTGCTTCTGTCTCTGCTAGAAACCCATCCCAGCGACTGTAAACGCTCTGTGCGTCCTGGCTCTCCTCTGCCACCTACAGCTTGTCTTCACGGCGATTTAGTGCCCAGCAAGCCAGGGTGTGAATCTACTGTGCACTAGCTTGCCGGGCACTCACTGGCCACGCGGATGCTGCTGCCACACGTTGAAAGTTTCCTCGTGGGCGCTGACGTACTGCTCCTTGGAACTGGAGTATGACAAAGCGCACGAGGGAACTTTTAGTAAGTGGGCGCAGGGTCCGCGGGGCCAACAACTGTGCAGCAGCTACTGCATCATACATTCACCCCCCGGCTTGCCGTGTGCGAACTTGCCTTTACGTTGAATTCAGAGACCCACTAAACATACCGCCACTTTTTCCCAACCCACTACGCCTACAGGCCCCATTCCAACTCAGAAGCACCCTCCCGCCCTGCCGTGCACCATCTCCGACAAAGAGAGAAATCCTACGCTCGGATTTATACAGGAATATCATTCAGCGGCCAAGGGCCATTTACCATTTTCCCTTAATGAGTGTAAAACAGATTCATTGAGTAATACGCATCAACCAGTGAATTATCACAATTACCCAGTGCAGAAGCTTAATGTCCCTCTAGGCTTAAATCAAAATGCCAATTAGTGAAGGCTCCAGCCAGTCTCATCTGACCGTCACATGCTCTACAAAAGCTTCTGCGTGGTGAGGTTTCTATCGGCATTCAAGCAGCACACACACAGCCCTGTCGCTCGAGCCGAAGCTCCAAAGGCAGCATGCACATACACAGCAACTGGAAGAGGAAAAGATGAGATGTACCAAAGCGTCTCCTAACCAGGAATCCTTTGTCTGGTCCAAACCTGGGGGGATGACAATGCTGTGCCCTGGCTCTGAACACAAGCTGCCGGTGATTAACCCCTTGTGTGCTGGTGAATATCTCGGCTTGTTGGGGCAAAATGCCCCTGGGTGCTGTTCACGTGCCGCAGGTAGATCAGTTCCAAGTGGCACGCAGAACATACGTGGGTGCACCGATAATCAGGGCAGAGCACGTAAAGGACTAGTTTCTACATCAACAGAGATGGGCCCAGGTGGTATTTGGATCTGGAGTTCTGGGTCAGGCCCATCTCTTCCTCAAAAGTCTTCCTCTGATACTCCACCGTGGGAGTAAAGGGGGTTGGAAGTGACATTGGAAGGTACTGTTGCCAGTTTTCACTGTGATCCTGATTCCGAGTCGCTGCTGCCTGAAGGTAAAGGGCCAGATCAGCGAAGCTGATCTGAGGATCTGGTCGCACTTGGGAGAAGATGTCACTGTTCAGGATACTGGCGTGATTATAAAGTCTCACGGCGTTTGTGTGTCACTTGTTACTACAGCACTAGTGATCCCTTCAGACTTTCCACCAAACATGCTTCTCACAACCACCCCCTAAGGAGCTGCTACACAGGGGCGGCCATTGGTCATTCAACTCCCTGCAGAAAAGCAATGGGGGGGTTAATCTTCACCTGCAGCTCCCGTAGGTGCAGCCAATTTCTGGAGCCTGCTTGCCCAACCTGCAGACTGGCCTGCCATAGGGAGGTGTGGGAGGTGTACCCTAGGATTTAGACATAAGTCAAGAGGCAGCAAGATGGCCCCTTGTTGGGGCCTCGCTCGACCAAGCCTTCTTCCCAGCACAGCCTGCCCCTTTCTGCTTTGCTCTGTCGCCATCACCTTGAAAAAGAACATGAGGGACCCAAGCCCCAACGTCTCCACAAAGACAAATGACCTCATAGAAACGCAAAGCGCCTCCTCCTCTCCCTGAAATGCACCTTGTGGGTTACTGATGTCCGTCTGGACCGCCACAAAACTTACTTCATGCAGGGTCATAGCCCACACCCAGGCAGTGCCCTCCTCAGGAGGGATAGCTCAGTGGTTTGAGCATTGGCCTGCTAAAGCCAGGGTTGTGAGTGCAATCCTTGAGGGGGCCATTTAGAGATTTGGGGCAAAAATCTGTCTGGGGATTGGTCCTGCTTTAAGCAGGGGGTTGGATTAGATGACCTCCTGAGGTCCCTTCCAAACCCGATATTCTATGATTCTTTGCAGCCAACAGTATCTCCTCAGCAGGGCCGGCTCCAGGGTTTTTGCCGCCCCAAGCGGCGCAAAAAAAAATAAATAAATAAAAAAAGCCGCGATCGCGATGGCAATCTGCGGCGGCAATTCGGCGGGAGGTCCTTCGCTCCGAGTGGGAGTGAGGGACCTTCCGCCAAATTGCAGCCGAATAGCTGGACATGCCGCCCCTCTCCGGAGTGGCCGCCCCAAGCACCTGCTTGGCAAGCTGATGCCTGGAGCCGGCCCTGCTCCTCAGAGTAGGAAGAGCAGAAAATGTTTTCCATTCATTTAACTGTTGAGTCCCTTTCTGAGGATAAGTAGAGGCTCAGACAAACCCAGTTCCCTGTTTCCAACCTCAGGCGCATTCCTGCCTGGCCACTGCCGCCTGGGTTTCACTCTGAATTTCAAGTTCATGTGGTGCAAAACCAAAACCTCCAGGTTTCATATCAAAACCATACGGAGCTGTGCATTGAGCATGATTTTGATGTCAACCCACAAATTATCCCAAGCACGCTTAGGCATGGCCTAGGCATGCTCAGATCCTTTCAGTGACAATGGTCCAGAGTTTCAAGTCTGCAACACACCCTGAAACCAGGGGGGTAGCGAGCATGTCCTGATTTCCCTGCAAACGTTTTCTGCAGCTCTAGTGCCGACCTAAATATGTCAATCAACAACTAAGCCCTGCCGGCTCATTCTGGAGTGGCTAAGAGATGTGTCCCTCACCATGAGGTGGCCAATCACAGAGCAGAATGTTTCACTAGCTCTTGCCTTTCCCAGATCTCCTGGGCTGACCAAAGTACAAGGGAACACTGCCATGGGAGGAAGAGGAGCAGAAGGAGTCTCAGAGCGAAGAAAATGCTGTTCCTATGTAGTGCACTGAAGTGCCTTTGATGTACAAAGCCCCACTGGCAAGAGCAAAGGAGAAGCTCGGAGAGAAATGACAGGTGATTATTTCCAAGGCTGTGGAATTACTGTAACGATGCTTCTACTTGTGATAGCACTAGCTAGAAGCTGGGAATGAGCGACAGGGGCTGGATCACTAGATGATCACCTGTTCTGTTCATTCCCTCTGGGGCACCTGGCATTGGCCATTGTCGGAAGACAGGATACTGTGCTAGATGGACCTTTGGTCTGACCCAGTATGACCGTTCTTATGTCCTGGGGTTTACAGGGTCTGGAAACAGGCAAATTACACCTACTTCTTCATGGACTCCAGGACGGCGTTTGAAATTAAGAACCAGCCCATGAAATTAAGTGCCCATCCTGCGCCAGTGCACGGAGCTCCATCTCTGGACCTGCAGCCTCATTGCCGAGCACTGCCAGCAGCTCTCCTCTCTGCTGGGAGCTGCGCAGAGGGTTGTGAGACTGGAGCTGAGCGAGAGACGGGATCTGGGGGATCTGGGCATGAAAAATGCCAGATTCCAGCTGCACACCCCGGACTTGCATCGCTGTGGCCACACTGCCCGCTGCTGCCCAGATCTCGCTTCCCTTCTCAACCAGAACCATTCACTGTCTGGCAGAGTTGGATCTCAGCAAGAACCAACTGGGGTGGAGCAGCTCTTCCATGCACTGAAAAAGGTGCATTGCACAGTCTGGATCCTGTGGGCTTTGCGACCATCCTGTGGCTTTGGCAAGCCCAAACCATAAGGGAAAATTTGAAGTCTCAGATAAGGCCCTTTTGAAGATGCATCTCTTTAAAATGCATTGGTCACTCCATACTACAAATCAGGTTTTGAATCCTTCCTACCACCCGCTTCTTTCATGGTTCTGTATGTTAGTTAGTGCCTACGGTATGCTCCTCTCCACTCCTTAATACTGGCCTTTGTATTACAGTGTTGCCATTCACTGCTTCTAAATATGAAGTAATTGCTCATGTTGTCCCTGCTTGATGAAACTCCCTCCCATAACTTTATAGCTGACTTCCTTGGCTAGCTTAGGTAATATTTTTCAGTTTAGGTTTTCTCCAATTATTTTTACCCTTAATTTGCTGGATTTTCCAGTTTCTGTATCTTGCTTATTTGCTTTATTGTCCCATCTCCATGACACTCATGAAAGGTGCAACAGAAACCACAGAAGTAGTTATATTAATTGTAGTAACAAACGCTATCATTTCAATTAGCAACTGTGACTAACATGGACATATTTATCAGTAAAACTCTACTGCTATTCATAGATTTTAAGACCAGAAGGGACTATTATGACCATCTAGTCTGACATGCTGCATAACACAGGTCTGAGAATTTTACCCTCTAATCCCTGCATCAAACCCAGTAACTTGTGATTGAAATACAGCCCCTCTTTTAGAGAGACATCCATTCTTATTTTAAAAGAATTAAAGTGATGGAGAATCTATCACAAGCCTTGGTAAGTGGTTCCAGTGGAAGACTTTGCCTTATTGCTGAAAATCTGCATCTCATTGGACTTCATCCAACCACAACCTACTGGGCAGCACTAAAAGCCACCTCAGAAGTGCCATGACTCAGCTGCTATTTATTCCCCAAAAGACCTAAAAAACATCTAGACAGTGAGCAGCTTGTATAACGAACTATCCCAGGCAAGAAGCAAGCACTTTGATAGTGCTCATTCCAAAATCAGCTTCAAAGAAGTAATTTTGATGTCTGAAATGAACTATCAATGGGAATATTTTCTCTTCAGCTAAAGGAAAACTAATTAGCAGACTAAGCCCTGTGGGGGAAGAGGGGGAATCGATCTAAATTACGCAACTTCAGCTACGTGAATAATGTACTTAGATCGACTTACCATGGTGTCTTCACCACGGTGAGTCGACTGCTGCCGCTCCCCCGTCAACTCTGCCTGCGCCTCTCGCGGCGCTGGAGTACAGGAGTCGACGGGAGAGCGCTTGGGGGTCCATTTATCGCATCTAGACTAGACGCAATAAATGGATCCCCGCTGGATCGATCGCTGCCTGCCGATCCGGCGGGTAGTGTAGACATACCCTAAGATGCAATAGCCTGGGCCCAAGCAGAGTCATGAATAAAGCAAACTGCAGTTGGATTAGTGCACATGTTTCTCCTGTCCTCATTGTTCCACATGTATTATAGCTAGATCCAGGTCCTATCGAAAACATTAGTAAAACTGTCATTGGCTTCAGTAGGAGCAGGATTTGGCCATCAGGGCAAGATCCCGCAAAGAGCTGAGTGCTTGGTGAGAAGACTAAAAGTATCATCGTTCTGCTCAGCTCCTTGCAGATTGAGCCTCAGGAGTTTGGGAAAGCTGCCAGTCTAGAGGGGCCAGAAAGCCTGGCATTTTTCAAGAAATGCAAGAAAAGCTGCTAGTCAGATGCTGGAAAAGTCTTGTGTTTCAGCCGATTATTCTGGTGCATTAGTTCCAATCAAACTTTGAAATGGAAAATAGAAACAGGAAGCGTCCTATCCACTTTGCATGGAGAAGATTAACTTCCAGAGACAACCACCCGGAGGCGCAGCTTAGAGCCCCAAACTGCTAGAGCTTCTCAAAAGAGTTTCATCCACGTTGGATCGATGGAAAGTGGATTTTTCACGAAATGGAAATCTTCGCTCAAAAACTTCCATTTGCATCTAAAATGTTTGGGTCTTTGTCGAAAAGCTGAGGATGTGAAAAATTGAAAACGTTTGCTTTTTAGCAAAAACCCACAAAATTGCAAAGATATCCCTCCCCCAGACACCCACTGCTCTGCTTATCCACTTTTCTCTTTCCTATTCCCTCTCTCCTTCTGCCCCTTTTTCTTGTTCCACTCCTCTTCTCTTTTCGCCCTCTCCTTCTTTGTGCTGCTCTCAGTTACTTACAGCAACCTACCAAATCGTACTCATTTTCATTTATTTCTGTATTTACCTCCTTTAGATTTAGAATAAATAAAAAGTGCCCACAGACAGGCTCTGAGCCTCCTGTTAATTATATAAAAATGACAAAAATTGAAAAGCAACACAATGAGTTCAACCCATCTACGAACGCAAACAATATATTGCCCCCAGACATTGGTCTGTACTGCAATCCACCTGCCTCTCTCCAAAGGCCAGGGGAAATAAACAAGCACTGTAGGGTGCTCTGAAAGCCAGCAAATCGGGACTGGATGTGGGAGGCCTTTACAGAGAATGCCCTGCCAGCCACTCCCTCGCTATTATATCCAGGGGAATCTAACAGCAGTGCTTCCACTAACTTGAACCGCAGCAGTATATCCCAGGGAGAGAGGGAACACAAAGGGTCTGATTCTGATCTCCCACTGGTGTTAACCAGGAGTAACTCCACGAAACACAATGGTGTTACACTGGCATGAAGGAAAAGAGTGGAGCATCCAGCTCATAATGTGAACAGTGAGAGGCACAGCTCCCTTGCCTCTTGTGCTAGTGTTCATGATTTGTCGCTGGTGTCCATGACATTCTCTAGACCTGCAGTATGCCAAGAGTGAATTTTGGATTTCTTTGCAGTTGCCTGTTATTACTGCCCCTGGGGCTTATTTTCTGTCCCTAAATTAAAGAGTAAAATCTTTCCTGATAATGTGCAGATATTGCAGTACGGACCGTGGGAACACTGGGTTGGGGTTTCAATCATAGTCTTATTGTGTGCGTGTGTGTTGGTGGAAAGGGGCCCCTGACAATTCAGAAGCCTGCAGTCCTCCTTTAGCTACGGAGTAGGCACAGCAGGGGCAATAGGAGTATACTCTTCCCATCACCCTGCCAATATACTCCAGCTTTGAGCCCAGAAAGCTGAGAGGGTGTTAAAGTTCACGTGGCCCATTCAGGGCCCGATCAAAGCCCATTGAAATCAATGGAAACTCTCGCATTGACTTCAGTGGGCTTTGCATCAGGCCTTCACTGCTTGGGCTCTCTGCTGAGATGCTAACAAGGGAGTCAGCTGTGCTAGTGAATTGTTTCTTTTGTTGTGGGGGCTTTCGTCCAGTAGGAACTGAACTGAGAACCATTAACTCGTTTCACATAAGCCACTGAATAGCCATCAGAGGGTTAAAAACATTTGCAAACCTAAAGACCTCTTTCCATGATGCCAGCTATAATATTGTGGGGGACAGTCTATCTTATTACTCTTTTCAGTCTCTGCTTGGATCCTCCAGCCCAACAGCCACTCATGTTTTTATTTCCTTTTAAAGGACAGTTCAGTAGCTCCCACTTAGAGCAAAAAGAGAAAATACTAAACCCTGGCATTTTCCTCTGCTTTTCAGTCGCCATGGCAACAGAACCCACTTGCCCAAAGCAATTATCTGCCTCTGACAGTGGAGCTGTTTAAGGGCCGTTATGAAAATGAAAAGTTTACTGGAGATAGGGTGAGCTTCATCAAAGCAACCATCACCTTTGATTCAATGAGAAATGCTCTGCCTTCGCTCACCAAGCACAGGCCAAACATATGCTGTCACCTGAGACCCTAGGCATGTAAATATGGGACCACTTGAAATACGTATATACTCCTTCATTAGCCTGTTCATTTATAAGCCGACACCCCCAAAATGGATAGGTAAAAATAGCAAAAACTGTATGACCCTTTCATAAGCTGACCCTATATTTCAGGGGTTGGAAAACTTTGGCTCCCGTCAGAGTAAGCCGCTGGCGGGTTGGGACATTTTGTTTACTTGGAGCGTCTGCAGGCATGGAGCCCCTTGGCTCCCTGTGGCCGCAGTTCGCCGTTCCCAGCCAATGGGAGCTGTGGGAAGTGGCACGCCCATTGGCTGGGAACAGCGAACCGTGGCCACAGGGAGCTGAGGGGCTCCGTGCCTACAGACACTCCAGGTAAACAAAACGACAATGTATTAGATATTCAATTCAATGATTCCATAGAGTTTAAAATCATTAAATTTTGGTGTAGACCTGTTTATAAGCCAACCCCGGCTCTTTGATGCGTCACTTTTTTACCAAAAATATTCGGCTTATGAACGAGTATATACAGTAACTGGCTCACAGTCTCCACTGTTCACCTTCAGCAGAGCCATGGGTGAAAGATAAGGACGGTTCTAGCTACCACAGCATACACTTAGTCCTATAGACCAGTGGCTCTCAACCTTTCCAGACTACTGTCCCCCTTTCCAGAGTCCGATTTGTCTTGCATACCCCAACTTTCACCTCACTTAAAAACTACTTGCTTACAAAATCAGACATAAAAATACAAAAGTGACACAGCACACTGTTACTGAAAAATTGCTGACTTTCTCATTTTTACCATATCGTTATAAAATAAATCAACTGGAATATAAATATTGTAGTTATGTTTCAGTGTCTAGTATATAGAGCTGTATAAACAAGTCATTGTATGAATTTTTAGTTTGTACTGACTTCACTAGAGCTTTATATGTTGTCTGTTGTAAAAGTAGGCAAATATGTAGATGAGTTGATGTACCCCCCAGGGGTACGCATAGCCCTGCTTGAGAACCAGTGCTATAGACAAGTCTACACCAGGGCTACATCATTTACATTCATTTACATTCTCAGATCAATAGCACTACTCTGTTTGATTTAACTAATGTGGCAAGAAACCACTGAAAAACTGATAAGCAAAGTGAAGCTGCCAGATTCTATTCCTAGGACCAAATTCTGCTCTCTCTCACACCGTACCAGCACAAATCCAGAGTAACTCCACTGCACTCAGCAGAAGTGAAAATCAAATGGGTTTGACTTCACAGTTCTGGTTCTGGCATAGTTCTACATGCCTATCAGTTGTTATTTGGCTTGATATGGCTCGTTCAGACTGTTGCCATGCAACGCTGGAGATCCATGGAGCGCCATTCACACACAATGAGTAGGTCTGCACTGCAATCGGAGGTGTGACTGCAGTCAGCGAACGTATGCCCAAGGTACCTTTGATACAGCTAACTTGAGTATTAATAGCAATGAAGCTGCAGCAACATGGACTGGACAAGCCGCGTATGTACTCGGGCAACTAGCCCGTGCTGCCATTGTAATTTGAGCAACCTCAATCAAAGCTAGTTCAAGTGTGTCTACACCTACTGCAGAGGTGCAGTCCACACCTCAGATTGCAGCACATAGATATAGCCTCTAAGTGTCATGTAGATCTACCTGCTGTGTCCTCGTACGATCAGTAAGTTTGAAAGCAAGTAGCCTTACCTAGTTTACCTTATTTTCATTGGGATCGGTTACTCGGTCTAGTCCGTAGTCGAGGATGTCTTGCATGCCTGGCTGTTACAAATAAGAAACAACAATACATTGGTGTCTGCTTTTTCAAAACCATCTTAAGTCACGTGCAGAAATCTGCTGCTAATGAATAATTCCTCCAATTGGTGGAAAAAGGTAAAACACTGATTGATCTTTCCTGAGATGGCCGCAGGGTTGGCTGGAAGTGCATGGGAATATATATGGGACAGCCAACAGAGCAAGAGACATCTATAGAAGGGATAACCAAGAAGCATCCAAGCAGAGGTGACACCAGGAGACAATCCAGGAGAGATTTAACAGGAGAGATCCAGAGACATTCAGCCATTGGAGATCAAGGGTGATACAAGGGGCACGTATATAGGGAAAACCATGCTCAATTCAGTAATAATCTATATAGAGGAGACACACCTTGATATAGGCAATGAGAAGGGACAGGATGGTACTACTGTTATGTCTGCCTTGGGCACAAGTGATTTTTGAGTAGTTACCTGAGCTCCATCATAGTTAGATAATTGTCAATAATTAGATCTCAGTAGTGAGCTCTTCTGGGGAAAATGGAGAAACAGACCAGGAAAAAAAGTACTTAGTCTAAGTCTAAATTAGAACCAAAAGAACCAAATTCAGCCCTGGTAGAGCCAAAGGGGTTGCATCGGGGATGAACTGGGGCCAAAGTATTTGAGTGGTGCAAAGAGTCTCCCACCAACTGCTTTATCTGCAAGCAAAGGTCTAATTACTGGCTGACATTTGCCTCAGGCTTGACGCATCCCTGTATGTTAACAGCTGGGTTCTCCACTGGCCACTTACTCAGTATACACCATTAAACTGGCTCTTTGATTATGACTGGGATGAGGGAGTCAAGCTCCTGGCTACATGTCAGAGTCTGACAGCACGCTGGGACCAGCCTGGCTTCACTCAGGAAACACCCTGGTGACATGTGCCTCCAAAATAACAGCCCCCCGGGGGCAAAGGCAGTTAGGATTCTCTGTTCGCAGCATGGATGATGTGGTGAGTTGTTCCTTACTTCCCCTTTAAGAGCAAGTCTCAGGGGTTCGGGAAGTGAGTCGGCAGAGTGGATTAAAGTCTCTTTTTTGCGTCTAAGTGCACCTCTGCATCCCTGGCAGCTGGCCAAGCACAACCTTGGAGGCAGTGCCCCCAAAGCTGCCTTCTTAAACATGCAGTAAATTGCTCCTGGCTGAGCTCTCTGGACCCTATACCTCCAATATAGACTTTACAGCTATGGAGGACAGCATTCTACTTACAGGTGTTCGATGCACTAGCCAATAGGCTTTCTCCTGACAATCCAGCGCATACCTGTCTGCCTTTTTCCGTTCCTTTCCTGTCCTGCAAAGCAAAGAGTAGGTTTTAATCCCATCAGAGGAACGTGTGGGTTATTTTTCCCTTTTGATGACATTTTCTTGCATGTTAGCCACAGTTCTCACTGACGGGGACAGCACCGAAGGAATTTGCACTGTTTTCCTTTAAAACCAGCAAGAGCGAGAACATGATGCTGTTCTGACCTTTCCTCAGCCTCCTGACCTACAGGCTCACAAGGCTACATTCAGAAGGTTTGAGTGTGTGCTGCTTCTTCAGGCCACAACTAAACTCTGCTATTTCTTGACTGCACGTCGTGCTGTCCTAACTTACAACTGACGATTGGTTGAACCCCACTGATATCAATGCAGGGTGCTAGTTTTTGAGTAAACAACCTCTTCCTGAGCTCAGCTGGGATTAGGTGTATTCTCTTCTGTTTGGCCTGACAACAATTTGTTAGAATTCCTCCCTTTTACCTGCACTCAATTCTGCCCCCTCATGTATGTCTGTTCTAGGGTGACCAGATGTCCTGATTTTATAGGGACAGTCCCGATTTTGGGGGCTTTTTCTTATATAGGCACCTATTACCCCCCACCCCCGTCCCGATTTTTTACACTTGCTATCTGGTCACCCTAGTCTGTTCCCTGTAACATTTCAGGTGCCTACAGTGTCTGCTGTTTACCATGCGGGAGATAACCGTGATGTCTCTGACACCCATTTGTTTGGGGAACGGGTGGTTTTGATGGGAACTACTGTCCACAGAAGAACATAGCAGACACCATACAGGCCTGGAAGCTAGGTAGTCCTAGGTCTAAACCTCTGACCTCTGACTTGGGGTGCTAGTTCCCAATGCATTCACTGCATAGCGATGAACACGTCACTTCCCCTGTCACTGTTTCAGTTGCCCCGGGTGAAATTTCACAGAGATGTTGAGAGGATCAGTGTTGGCTTTAAAAAACGCACTGTGCGTCTCTTAGGCTATGTTCACACTGCAGTCATGGAGTGTGACTGCCCGAGCTAGCTTCAATCTAGCTAGCTCGGGTCCCGGAGCAGTGATGCCATGGTAGCATGGGTTTCAGCCTGGGCTCTACAAGCCTGCCCGGAACCTGGGTAATTACCAGGGTGACTAGACCGCACTGAAGCCAACACTGCCCCAGAGCTCCACTGCTCCAGCACCCTAACTAGCAACATTAAAGCAAGCTCGGGTATGTCTCCATGAGCTGCAATCACACGCCTGGACTGCAGTGTCGACATCCCCTTAGCCTGAGCCAGATCTGTACCAAACAGTGTTAATTTGCAGCAACAAACAGGAATTGACGGCATGTTTCCAAGAGGCAATCTCATAGATTCTGTTCTGACTTGCCTGATGCAATTGTAATGCGGAAATGCAAGGTGCTGGGGTACCAGGCAACATCTTATATGCAAGGGCCTAGATGCCTAAAGGTTGAGACAGGAATCCAGGGTTAAGCCCCTAAATAAAAGTGGCCTGATTCAAAGTTCAAAGGTGCTGAGCACATACAGCAGAGAAGACGGCACCACAGACCTCATGCTGGCTGTCGGCCAGGCCACTCAGATGGTGATTCAAAGAGAACCTTTTACAACTCCAAAGGGTCAAGGGCCTGATTCGGAAATCCCTACTCCAGCAAAACTGGTATTGAAGTTGCTGGAAGCTTTGCCTGAGTAAGGTCTTTTGCGCGGCAGGATCGGGCCCCTCATTTTCAACAGAAGTTGTAACAGAAGTAAGGGCAAAAACCTACTTTTGCATGTGCAATGAAGCATTTGCAAAGAGCTATTGGCACATGCAAGAAGGGTATATGCACACCCACACATGTGCTCCTTTGCATATGTAAACCACACTGCAACTCCACATTGTGTGTAAGCGAATTTAGTTATGCTTGTGTGCAAGAGCAAATGCAGGTGCAATGGGAGAGTGTGAATTTGTGTAGGCCACTGCCCACTCCCTTGAAAATTGAGAATTTTTAGCCCAAGTTAAGTGTCAAACGAATAGCAGGTCATGTGTGGAGGAATACAGTTCATATGGAAACAGTTTTCACCTTCACGTTCCCAAGGGAATGTTAATAAGCTGCTGTAAAATTGTAATTTAATATTTTTAATTGAACTCTATTATTTGATTGCACATCAAGTCAACACCCCATAGTCCCTCATGCCCCCAAATAAAGAAGCAAGTAACAGAATTTGAGAGAGCTCACCTATACTGCTCTTTGGCCTGCATAATAACAAAATCCCATTTGTAGTTTATTTTTTTATTTAGCAAGTTGTAATGTTCCTGAAATTAAAAAATAAAAAACCCAGTTAGTACAAAATTATGAACAATTGTGACAGACCTGGCAATTTCCTGCAATATGCTTGGAAGACTAAGTTTATGTATTATTGCAGGCCAGGATTGGATGTAACTTCTCTAGAGGAGAGATGTGACAGATGTGAGACCTTGGAGTTCAAAAGACTACACTGAAAATGTAGCAGACAAGTATGGACTTCTGGGACAATTAGAATGAAGTGTATTTCTTGGGGAATCCCAAGGGAGAAGTTAATGTGAATTCCCCAGCTCTGGTTATGCAAAAACCAGCCTTCTGAAGCTGTGCCCTGAAGAGAGGGCCATTGTCTGCTGATTACCTGTTACAGATGGCCAAGATCAAAGGTCCGAGTTGTATAAAAAAAATGGCTGTACTGCGCAGACTTGGGGTCTCGTTTTGGGTGATAGATGGATGAATTTGTAACCACAGGGAAAACAGCTTTATGTTTCAAAGGACTAAAACCTACCAGAGTCAAAGACTGGAATCAGGGGGTGATCTCTGGTAAGCTTTCAAGCATGCGTCTAGGGTTTTTTTTTTTTAATTATTTTAGTATGTTTGCTCTGTAATGCTTAAATGTGCTTGCTTAGAAGGCAATGGGTGGTGACGTATAGCTGAGGGAAATACACGGGTCATCCCCCTCGGACAGGAAGCAAAATGCAGGCACTGGCCTTTTAGGCAGTCTGGCTTGCTGGGGATATCACAGTGTAGGCAGGGACCTATGCAGCCTTAAAATTCCCAGTCAAGAGGGAGGGAGATGTGGGTCTCTGCCCAAGAGAGGAGACAGCTGGGAGCCGGAAGCCTAAAGTGGTGGACCAAAGAGGGTGAATACAGGTGCAATGGCTCTGAAACTGTGACAACACCATTCAGTTCAGAGCTTTTGGTTCTCAACATGCAGAACATGATAAAAACACGCCCTCCTCTCTGAACTAAACAAGGGATAGGCTGGCAATTTGAGCTAGAAAAACTGGGTGGTTCTGAAATGAATTACTATGAACTACATTCACTCTGAATACTTCATTCCAACATTTTGGAGAGGGTAACTGCCCCACTAAAATGATCATTTACTTTGAACACTTTTGTACATCCGCAGCTATTTCACAAAACAGAGGTGCCACTGGGAAGTGCACTGGCAGCTCTTGGTCACTTTCCACCCTCCAATCTCAAGAGCAGCTGGCTCGGAGCTGGCAAAGGCACAAACAATAGAACGTCTTCCTACCTTTTCATACTCTTCCAAAATCCCTTTCCTCTTAATATTTTTCTTGGCTAGGTAGATTGCTGGGAGAAAAGCAAAAAGGTTCAGTTACGAGGCAGATCAATAAAGCTAGTCCCTGGAATTGGCAAGCTGACCCTATGACAAAGAGTGGACCATTGTCCATCGTGACATCTTTCCCAGACACAAGCTCCAATCTCACAGAAGCCCACTCAAGAAAGATGTCCTTAGGGGCTACAGTCTGTCAAGGATGCTCCACTTGTCGATACAGAAGTGCAAGAATGGCTATCCTGCCTTACTCTCGAGCTTGATGTGGTTGATTATGCAGTTATATGCCAACAAATTGTGCCTTCCTTAAGGCCTGGGCCAAAGTACATTGGAGTCAATGGAAGGGTTTCAATTTGGCTTCAATGGGCACTGGATCAAACCCTTAAAAGGTTAGGAATTTTTTTTTTTCCAATTTGGGAGCAATTTTGTTGTTCTTCTAAAGCTTTTAAAATATTTTCTTTTAATGTTTAAAACCAAACTGGGTTATTTTCAGAAGGCGAGGCCTTCAGGTTCTAGGACAAATATATAAGGTACAAAAGTATCAGGTAAATAAAAGCTGGTGACCTAGGCGTTGGGAGCAACCCCGCAATGAACAAATCAGTGTGCACAGGCACCAACTTTCCTTGGCGCCGGTGGGTGCTCGTGCCCCCCTGCCCCAACTCCGCCCCCTCCCTGCCCCTATTGGACCCCTCCCCAAATCCCCGGTCCCACCTCTTCCCTGAGCACACCGCATTCCTCCTCCTTCCCCCTCCCTCCCAGCGCTTGCTGCACGAAACAGCTGTTTCGGGTGCAAGCACTGGGAGGGAGGGGGGAGAAGCAGGACTCGGCGGCACGCTCAGGAGAGGAGGTGGAGGCGGTGAGCTGGGGCGGGGGGTGCGGCAGGGAGCTGCCGGTGGGTGCAGAGCTCCAGCCCCGGAGCACCCCCGGAGTCAGCGCCTATGTCAGTGTGTACCCTAAAGCCCATGAGCAGCCCTATAATAATAAACCAAGATGATCAACCCAGTCTGCATAGCCAGAACAGCAGGACCTAGAGAAAACACTTAAGAGTATCATCGGCATCCACCTGACTATATGGGAGTGTGCTGTACATCCTCACGCTCCATTCAGCTTTCACAGAATAGCTATAACGTTAACACTTACCATAGTCGGTATCATCTGCTGCCCACTGCTGGGTGGGCCAGAAATATGGTGTCTGCAGAAAGAAGCCAAAAACAAAACCTCAGTTTTCATGTAGCCACCATCAGCTGCATCTGGCTCTTTAAAATCATTACATTGGTTGGTATCATATTGGCGACGTTGTTTTTTTGTGTAAACAGAAGGAGGAGGGAGTCACCTGCTTTGCAAATATGCTACAAAAAGAAGCTGATCATTCCCCATACTTCTACCATTTAAGGGGCTGAATCAACACACACACAAAATATCCATCTTCTTCGCTCAGCATAAGCAGTTAGGAGGATAAAACAAGGCTATTTTTGTTGTTGTTATTAAATCAGGTTTAATGGAGTGTCAATTACATATCCACTTCCTCTGCTTTGACAATCAGTTATGGTTAACAAGGTGAGACTTTCAAAACCATGCAAGCTTTCAGAACATCAAAGTGCATGCTTATGTCTTACTTTGCAATGTTCTCCTTGATATTGTCAAGATGTTGGAGCTTGGATTGGGGAACATGAAGGGAACCAGACAACTGGTATTAATAACCTCATTTGAAAACTATATGATAGTGCCCTAATCTCTCATTGTATGTGGAGGCAAGTCCAACCATGAACCTAATTGCTTATCACATCCTGTTTCTACAGTGTATTCTAGTTGCTCATCATACTGTCTCCTGAAATTGTTCCAGTGATTTCATTTGCTAGTGTACAAGCTGCCAGGGAAAATACATTCAGAAGGAACCACTGGCGTTTCGAAGCTACAAGGAAAAATCATTTAATTATACCGAAGCACAGAAGCCTCCGTTTCTAAGCCAAGATGCAGGGTACATTATGTCCAGCCAGCGTTCTCTGTCTAAGATATGACTTGCCTGAAATCTGTAGAGGCTGCTATCTGTTTTGAGGGTGAGGTTTTTCGGCTCCTGCAGAGGGTAGATGTATCCATACTTGACAATTAGATTCCCCAAGTTTAGTGCCTCTAAAAAAAGAGAAGTCAGATATATTGATGATACAAAGAGACTGCAGCAAATTTCAGAAGCAACCCACTACCCAGGAGAGAAGAATGTAGGTTGCATCTAACAACGAATTATAGTTTCACGATTCAAAGCTATAAAAGCATTAGATGGTTACGCTCCTACCTTCCTCAACGATTTTCAGATGCTGGATAATCCACTGCAGTATATCACTACCTGCAAGGCAAAGAAAATACCAGACACTATAAATCAGAAGTGGTGTGCAGCCCACAGAGTCCTGCACTACAGTCATCATCTCCAGTATGGAGATGGAGGCTGTGAAGACTATAGGTCCTAGCATGCCAAGCCCTATCTTAACCCAGGCAACTGGCACATATTAAAAATTAAGGCAACTGCACTGCATTCCCATTTATTCAAAGCAGGTGTGACCCACAGGCTTCTGGCTAATTGCCAGTCCAGCTCTTGGTCGGGTGGTAAATGTACAGTCAAACACAGGCAGTAAAATGGGATCCTGCAGACTACAGCAGGCCCTTCTCAGTTATCACACTGTCCCTTGATGATCGTACTTGATCTGATGTTTTCCCCTTGTCAAACAGATTTCACCCATTGGTCTTCTCAGCATTTCCTGTGTCACTCAACTAACTTGGAAGGACTTCACAGCTAACTGGAGAGCAGACCACACTCTGAAATGATGTGAGCACAGCGCCACTGGAAAGTAAATTTACCATGCTTGGGGCAGCGGGGGAGACTAGTGCAGAGGAGCCCAATGACTGTAGCTCCTACAGCCCCCACAGAGATGGAAACCCATGAAGCCACCAAAGAGGGGCTGCTGCTGCAAGTCAGGGGCACCGGAATAGGGGGGGCCAGAGGGCCATGGCCCCCACTTTTAATTGTCCCTAAGGACAAATGATGTGGGAAAAGGGGGTGGGGTCTTAGGGAGAAGAGGCTGTGCGGGAACCGGGTCTCGGGGGAAGGGGCGGGGCAGGGGCTGGGGCCACAGTTCAGGTACCGGTGGGCCCCCCCCCCACTGTTAGGAACCTTCTGCCACCCCTGCTGCAAGTGGGGTAAGAGTCACCCCTCTGAAGAGAGATGATGCCAGGCCTACGCACTATTAAGCCCTCAAAGTAGAGATTTAGTGGGACTTCAGCGATCCATAGGCCTCTTGTGCTGGTTCTCTGAATAGGGTGAATTTCACCCAAGGGAGTGCATGCCACAGAAGCAAAATACCCACATCCTTCTGTAGGTCTAGCCTTGTCTGCTCATGTATGCAGAGAGGAACATGAGGCCCCTAATCTCCCTGTGGCGTAATTGCTCCATGTGTACATGACCGATAATAATACACACCTGTTTCCTTCATTCATGGAGCGGTGAAATTCACCTCAGTGCAGAAGGCCAACAAAAGGCAAGCACAGTAAAGTCCCACTTAAACCCTAAATGGTGCATTATGACAGGGTGTACCAGGCCTCCTCTAGCCTGACACACCCACCCAACGGAAGAACGTCACTTGGGAAAGAGGGGCAGTGAGTTTAGTCCTCCAAGCACTGCCTAGAGATGCCATACAGGCTCTAGTACCAGCAGAACCAACAAGACTTGATCCCCTCCCCAGTGGCTAGACGGGAGAGACAGAAGCAGCAGCCAATCAGGATCCATCAGGCGAGATAAGAAGGCTTGCCTGCTTCTTCACGGGGTGGGTGTTGGTTGAATTTGGGGCAGAAGAGGAGCTCTCTGGTTCTAACCCAAAGCTCCCAGGCCTGGGTCAGGGCCTAGCAATCCGACTGCACCTTCAGCTGAAGCGTGCAATGAACTGTTTATTTTTTGTTGTGGAGTTGAATTGCCTGGGGGGTCATTTTCAGTTGAGTTTCAATTCACTGCTAGACTAGCAAGGGGCTTGCTGTTTGGGGAGGCCTTGCTCCTAGACAGCTTTGACGTGCACAGGCCATGTTTGGGCTGAAGTGGGACTTGACAGAGGGGATGAATTTCAGCCTAACGGCTGCGAAGTACTTTGAGATCCTGAGATAGAAGCACAATGGAAGGGCAAAGTATTATCACTACTTAGATTGTAAGCTCTCTGGGGCTGGGGCTGTCTCTTTTGGGGGCCTGTCCAGGACTAGAGCTGCTAGGCGCTATGGCAACACAAATAACAAATAATAGTAATTGCCCCTTACGTGAGGCACCCAGCCAGTCTCGGCACAGGGTATTTTTAAACATCTTCTAGCTGCTGCTATTGTGCCTTTAGAGATCTCCAAAAGCCTCCATTTTAAAATTCATATTTCTGCTGGTTTTTAATGACTATCTTTCTGCCATAACCAAACAAAATCTTTTATAAAGACCAACAATTTTCAGCGTAGCTAGTGAGACTCCACATCAAAACCCAACATAATTGGAAATGTGAAGTGGATGTGTTCTTTGTAAAGGTGAACTCATAGGGAACATTGTATTGCCAGCATGAAAAGGAAGGGAATGCTCATCCGGAATCACACAACTCAATTAGAATCCTTAGTCGCAAATTAAATTGAAACATAAAGAAACAATTCAGGTTTCAAAGGCTGGAAATGTATAACTCAGTGATATAAAAAGCATCCATGAATCCAAGTTGAAAGGGGATTTATCGTTTGAATAGAAATACATTCAGTAGGCAGGGAGGTAGAAGGCTTGGGGAATTGGTAATGGGGAAGAGTAGAGCTGGTTAAAAAATGTTTTTCTACAGGAAGTTCTGGGGAACAAAAATCTGTTTTTGCAAAATTTTCCATGAGAATTTTTGATTTTCAAAAACAACATTTTCACTGAAAATGGTTTTAAAAAACTAAAAATGTTTTCAGTTTTTTAAAACCATTTTTGTTAACAAAAATAACTGTTTTTTTATTTAAATGTTTGGGTTTTAAAAACCAGAAGCCAGAAGTTTTTCCTGAAAACTGAACCAAAAAATGAAAATGTTAAAAACTGTAAGGTTTTGGTTATCAAAATATTTTCAGTTTCCATTTTTTAGACAAAATTTTAAAAAAAATGAAAAATTTCAGCCAAAATTAAAATTTATATTTTTCACTTTGGTCAAAAAGCTATTTTTGTCAACAATATATTTTGATCAAAAAATATCAACCAGGACTAATACAGAGCCCCTCATTTTTAGGTCGGCATAGGTTCAAATCTAAGAATTGTTACCATCTGCTGGCTATGTGACATGAGTTTTGTGGGCCTCTGTCCAGACATCTCCATCACAAAAAACGCCATCTGAACTGACACTAAATGGCCAGTCCTATGCAAAACCAAGTCTGGAATGGGTCATGGAAACGGAACTACCCTCTCATAGCATCAGATGACAATATCAGCACCACTTCTCTCTTATCATGATGGGCAGGGAGTGGTAGTGATGGACTTTGAAGGGGACCCAGCTCAGTCATCCTGGGCCAGAAGGCTGGTGGCTGTAACAGGGACCTCAAAGGTGCGGGGTGTTAAGGAAAGAAATGGGGGGGAGGGATCTTCCAAGAAGAATCCCTCCTCCCTAGAAGAAAATGTGCCCAAAAGAGCTGTTCTTTGGAAACCATGGTTTTCCTATTAAGGAAGTTGGTGATGAGGTGGTTGTAGGGGCATGTGATGGGTCAGGGTGGCTGTGTTAGGTATTTTGGTTTTAAACCCTCACCCCTGCACAGAGGGGCCACATGAGGTCTGGGAATCATTTAAACCCCAGTGATCTGGCTTACATGGGAGGTAAGCGATGCATAGGTCTTGTGCGCATTTTCCACACAGGGGTGCATTTCTCCCATGGGAATTCCCTAGCGTATGCAATGCATGTGCTTTCCTGTCACCTGCTCTCATGGAATTGGCAAAGGTGTGGCCAAACGATGTCACTGGGGGGCAGGAGTAGGCCTGCAGCCCTAGAAAGAGTGTCTGGGATAAAAAGGGTTCAATGATGAAAGAAAGACAACTGTCACTCGGCAACAGCCTGTCTTAAAAGATAAACCCAAATGCACAGAGCACAGTTCTGCTGTTGCTGCTTTAGAAGGCCACCTCTGTTAAATAACTGATCTTTGCTAGCCCCTTGAGTCGTTTCACTGGTTACCTGCTTTTGCAAATAGTACCAAGTGCTTTCTCTTTCAAAATTCCCTTTGAAATAAATTCTGTCATTGAGTTCAATGGGTGTTAGAACCTAGCTTCTCTGTCAAGAGTGGTCAATAAGACATATCAGAGGGAAGCCAAGTTCCATGTACTGAAATGTACTTCAGCTTTCAAAGGCCTCTCAAGGTGATATGGCCTGTATCCGTCAGCCATACATAAAGTCAGCGTCAGCCTCCACTAGCCCTTTCATTATCTTCTGAGGAGCAAACAAAACTCTGAAGCTCTCGCCATTTAAACAAGGCCAGGCTAAATCGCATGCGGTCCCTGATCAATTACTAGCCTCTCTCTTCAAATGTCACCTACAGCTGCGGATTGAAATGTTGACCTTTCCTGACATTATACTGATTACTTAGCCTTGTACGAGGAGCCTGGAGCTTTTATCCCACTGACTGCTTCCTTAAATAGATCAAATTAAAAGATTATTCTGTCACTCCTACCTAGAGAGCTCTGTTTGTAAGTGCTCTCCCTAAAAGACACAAATTAAACATGGGTGACTATCTGCCTTTTGCAAAGAAATTCTGGAACTTTTTAGGGATTTGGCATGCATCTACGTAGTTTCCTGAACATGAAGAGCCAAGTTCTCTGCATTGCCTGCAGTGGAGTTGTGCCCATTTACACCACACACTCTAGTAATAGTGCTATTGGAAGATGTAGGGCTATATATATGCTATATATCTCTTCACTGACTTTGTGCTACACCTGTTTAAGCAAACAGAGGGTCTGCCCCATAGTGTGTAGAAGGATAGAAGACACGTCTGAGAATAAGATTGATGGCCAGGACCTCCCAAGTTCTGCCAGCTATTCCCTGCCCTGACACCAATTCCCATTGTGCCCTTGAGCAAGTTACTTAACCTATCTACCTCAGTTTCCCCATCCAGAAAATGGAGAAAGCAATATTCCCCTACAGATCTTCAGTGCCAAATCCTCCTCTCAGTTATCCCTGTGCAGCCCCAGGGCATCACTGGAGAGAAGGATTTGGCCGAGAAGAACTGCAGGACTTTCTGCAGTCCTGGGTTCCCAAGGACTGCAGAAAAGGCAAAGCGAGAGCAGAATTTGGTACAAGGTGTGCAAAGCAGTGAGTATTTATAGTGTAATATTCTTCTGATGGTTTCTAGGAGAGGGAAGTAAAGGTGTTGATAGTGTATTTCCAGCGTGTTCGTAGCTGACGGTAATGACAAACTTGGCACATCAAAGCACAGCTACCTGTCTGTTTCTTCTTCAACCTATTCAAATGAGGAAAAGCTGTAATTTAGAGGCACCGAAGTGGGTTGAATATTTTGCTCCTCTCCAGTGAATTCAAGAAAAATGATTATTACCAGAAAATGCTCAAAGGGGAGATTAATTGGTTGCTATTCATTTCTAAAACTCCATATTACAGTCTTGTATCGCTCTGCCCATTTTAATTCTTTCTGGAAATGTATATCCAGATGTGATGGGGCACATTCTCATCGCCTGTTAGATGTGGAGTTAAGAGCCAGTGAGTGCACCTATGACTGACTGATGGCCTCCTGCCCACTGGGGGGTGGAAGTAGGTAAGGATCATTAGGTACCTGGGCTTCACAAGGAACTGGAGGGAACTCAGTAGGGAGGAGACTGCAGAGGGGACAGGATTCTCCTGTGGAGAGAAACCCCCAGAGAGCAGGTCAGGCTCCTGTCAGAAGGGAGCCCTGAGGTAGGGTCAGTAAAAGCACTTCAGTGGAAGCTGAGAGGTGGAAGGATGGTTCTTCCAACAGAGAAAGGAGGAGCTAGGCGGACCTGGGGAGAATCCAGAGGCCTGGGAACCAATGAGAGGCTGCGTTAGGCACAAGCTGTAGGAAAGCAACATGGGGGAGGTCAGAGGAAGGAAGTGGCCCAGGGAAACAGCAGCAAGTCTGAAGAAGCCGACCTGCCTGCTCAATACAGGGTTCCTGGGCCAGATCCCAGAGTAGGGAGTGGGCCTGGGTTCCCCCACCAGTCCCTCAAGAAGGATCATGCAAGCCCACTGGAAGCAATACTGAGCTCGGGGTGAGGCTGATGACTGACCCCAAAGGATGGGATGGAGGCTCTTTTGTATTGGGATGTCTTGTGAACTTTCAGTTGGACCTTCTTGTTACCCTGGAAGGGGACTGAACTTAGTGACTTGACCAGAGAGCTGCAGGAGACAGACGGCCTGCAAGAGATGCCAGGGACAAGGACCCCTTGCAGCATTATACCCTGACACAAGGGGACGCGACAGGTGGAGAGCACATGACCTTACGCCATAGCTATTGAAGATCTCTCCGAAGTAGGTACGTAACAAGGGTGGAGAAGGGAGCAGCTCTTCAGTTCTGACACAGTGTGACTTGTCAAGGCCATATAAGCAGTCATTTGTTCTTAACTAGGAATGACCTTCCTCTCTGCTGCTTTAAGGGCTGGGGTGAACTCCTGTGCCCATTTAAGTCAATGGGAGTTTTGCCATTGACTCAGTGGAGCCAGGATTTCAGCCCAGATTCCCAAAGATGGGTGCATGAAACAACAGGCCTATATTTGCAGACACTTCTCGTAAGTGGGCAAAATGTCTGATGTGCATGCAGAAATAACGTATTTGTACAGGCACATGGCCCATTTTAGGCTCCTATCTGGCACACACTGCCTTGTCTATCCTAGAGGTTTAGAACATTCGTTAGAATGTATTAGTAATACACTTTTAAACCAGCATGGCTAAGGAGTTTCTGCCCAGCCTACTCAGAGTTAATCCCCTCTCAGGGGGTTAATTGTATATTAAATGCTCATTTGCGCTGCACTTGTTTGACAGAATTCTCAGCACTCTTTACACCGACAGATCCAGCCTGTAACAAAGGAACAATATTCCTCCCCAGTGATGGTAAATGGAGAAAGGGTCTTGATTTTTATCCCTAACAAACAGTGGCCTCATGCTGGATGATGAATAGTTGTGTAAACAAAAGCTAACCAAGAATTTTAAAGAGCCTGTCTAAAAGCTCCTTCCCCTCTCAACTGACCAGCCTGTAGTCGCCTCTCTCATTTGATGGCATCATTTCACTAGTTCTCCAATCATCCATAGAGTCTCCTGGGTGGACAAAACCTGTCTTTCCGGTGTAAACAACATGCAGATTTTTTATTATTAACAAAACTCTCTCAAGTCTTCTGTATGCATCCCAGAGTGATAAAATAAAGGGGGGGAGGGTGAAGGGTACAAGCCCATTTTTTTCCCTTTTTTGCCTGAAACCACCAGCATACACGACAGGAGCATAGCCACGGGTGGGCCTGGGTGGGCCATGGCCCACCCACTTACCATCCAGGCCCACCCGAATTGCACCCAGACCATCTCCCCGGTGGGAGCGCCGGGCTGGTGGGTGGAGTGGGGCACGCCCCAGTGCCCGGACCCCGCTCCCTGCGCCCAGATCCTGCTCCCTGGCGGGAGTGCTGGGCGGGCGGAACGGGGAAAGCCCTACCGCCCGGACCCGCTCACCTGCGGGAGCGCCAGGTGGGCGGGCAGAGCGGGGCAAGCCCCTGCGCCCCAACCCCATTTCCATGGCAGGGGCGCACAGGGACTGCAGTCAGAAGGGGTGGGAGGGACCCCCACTTGTCCTGGCCCAGGCCCCACAAAACCATAATCCCCGTAAGTGGAGGTGTCCCCCCGTCATTGCCTGCCCACCCAAAAGTGGGGCCCACCCAATTTTCCTAGCCTAGCTACGCCACTGATACACGGTGATGGGAGCCATATAAATGCTTGTAAATAGAATAATAGTAAGAGAAGCCAGTTTTTGGTTTATTACCATTTGTATGAAGAAACAGGCTCTTCTCCAGAGGCTCAGAAAAATAGCAGGGTAGTGCCATTGGCATCTTACCTGTCATCGCATGTGGGATATTTGTGATCATCACCCTCTGAGTGTGCATTTTGATGCCAGTGTCTGGATTCTGCATCTCCATGAGGAGGGCTTCGATCTGCAAAGCATGATGGGTATAAGCAGTTTTGTGAGAACGAAGAGGAGGGCAAAACAACAGCACAGCCTGACCTGGTCCATTTTGTAAAGGCAACTAATCCAGACTAGCACAAAGAGAGAGAATTAAGGGGCTGGGCTCACACACACCCCATCCCCTCCCTCTTTCATAGAAGCTGCTTATGTGAATATGCTACTTGTACAGGCACGCTAGCCCCAGTGGGGAATCCCGCCTCAAAGTGCCATCTTGCAACCATTCCCTGCTAGGCTACCCCATAGGAGAGGCACACGCCTGTGATTAGCTTACCTGGCCACTGGATGTGGCTGTTCCACACGAATTCGGCTAAGAGAGAATTCAGCTTGGCTTTTTCAGGAGAGATATTGACCAAGGACAAACTACAAACATTGGTTCCTTTTTGTTCTGCTAGCAATTTGCTGGGGCATCAAGAGAACTGTTGCAATACCAGTGGGGGTGAATAATAACCAGGCAGCTAGCTCCATTGCATACCTATCTCCTTTTGCTTAAAGACTAACTTGAAAGTGCATCACTCACGGGGTGAATTAGCAAAGGTGTCCACACAGACTGGGTGAAAGCCAAACCCAAGACTGTCTGTTTCAGGGCCTGCAGAGAATAGCTGGGGTGGATTTTTAAAATACAACAGCAGCAAAAGTACGTTCCACGGCTAACGGGCTGTGCAAAAAGTGCAGGTCAGTTGGAGCCTGACGTCAAAGAGAGCTCAGGGTGGCCAGCACCTCTCAGGCAGCACTCAGCATCCAGCAGGTTAGGAAGATGGCTAAGGCGTCCTCCTTTTCTTGACTACAGAAATAAGGCACAGCTCTGAGCAAAGAGGCAGCTTTGGGGTTCTTCCTCCCTTCTTGTGGGCCACTGAACACCACTCTCCTCTCACAACGGTGAGATCACCAACAACCCCACTGAAGCAAGTGGAGTAACAACAGTGTAAAATGCCTATAAGTGAGGGGAGAAACGGGCCCATCCTGCTGCTATTCTGGAGCTCATAAAGAGAATAGCTCACTCCTGCACTAACACTTAGGCCCAGATCCTCAAGAGTATTTAAGCACTACCTCCCACTGATTTCAATGGGAGCTGAAAACAATGGGAGTTATGTGACTAAACACCCTTAAGGTTCTGGGCCCTCCGGCATGATTTTTAAAGGTAAGTGAGGCACCTAAAGATGCAGATAAGCTCCCAGGTGCCTATCTGCATTTTCAGCCATCCAAATACCTTTGAAATCGTCCTCTCCGCCCTTTTTTAAAGAATACAAAATAACGTTTTATCCCTTTCAAGATTTGATTTCCTGTTAGCTACCAGACTTTGCTCTGAAGGTGGAGGAAGACAGAACAGTTGCTCTGAGGAGAGGAAAGATGGTCCCGTGCTTAGGGCATTAGCCTGTGACTTGGGAGACCTGGATTCAATTCCTTGTTCTGTCCCAGACTTCCTGTGTGGCCTTGGGCGAGTCATTTAGCCCCTCTGTGCTTCTGTTCCCCCCCTGCAAATGGGGATAACAGCACCACTCTACCTCCCAGAGGTGTTGTGAAGAAAAATACACTGAAGATGGTGAGGCCCTCTGACAGTGTAGCAATGGGGGTGTAGAAGTACCGAAGATAGCAGGTGTGCAGAAATCTAAAGGTGCAATGCACAGAAAACAAGACCATGACAGGTAAGTTACAGAGCTGCGAACACCACAGTTCTGACCCCTGCGAGTCCCAGCAGCTTCAGTGGGAGCTGTGCCTTTCAAGACCTGGTCCTTTGAGCCCATGTTCCATTTTGACCTCTCGTGTCTGGAGTGGCTGCACAGGGCTCTCAGCACCTCCCTGCTGGGCCTTTACTAGTCAAGAGCCAATAGTTGGTTCACAAAACCCACTCAGTCTTCTGGTGCAGGATGTTCTCTTTTCCTAATGAGCAAATAGCTCCGGAGACTTGTAGCTTTCCTACCCCTGCTGAGCACCCTCTGGTCCTTTAAGAAATAACATATATCAAAAGAAACAAGCGAGACAAGCTAGGGAGCTACATCGGGTGGTGCCTGCTGATTCGGCTGCAAACTGCGCACTTTGCTGATCAAAACTCAGCAGGTCTTTTCCTCTTCTCCTAAGGGAGCCGGCTGCTTATTAGGGATTCCTAGAGATTAGAAGTTGCCATCAGCACCAGCTTGTCAGCAGGAGCAAGAAGGGCTGTTTAAAATACAATGAGGACATCTGCTTTCTTTTCTGCAGCTTTGTCACATTTTGTAACATGATTTTGCCCAGGAGTGCTCTCTGGATGGTTTTCATTTTGTATATATTGAAGCCACATCTTGGCCTTGGTCCACGGGTGAAGGCTGCCACTGAGATCAATTCACAGCAGGTGAAATTTAGCACAGCGCAAACAGCCAGCACAAAGTATAAGTACAATTGAAGACCCTCGTCAGTCCTATTTTGAGCGGATCAGTGGTTCCTAAGACCTCTGCATAGAGGTGAATTTCATCTCTGGGAAAGCCTCCCTGGTCTGTATTTGGGAGGCCATCAACTGTGAAGAGGAAAAGCAGAATCCTGAACTCAGGACTCGGGGAAGAAGTTATTATTTGTTTTATGATAACACCTAGGAATCCCAGTCCCAGTCCAGGGTCAGGATCCCAAGATGCTAGGCACTCTACAGACAAAGAACAAAGCAAACAGTCCCTGTCCAAAGAGCTTACAGTCTAAGTGCAGGAGGCAGCAAGTGGGAAGCAAGCGGGTGGGAGGAGGAGGTAGTACAGTGAACAGAATTTTGAGTGTCAGCTATTTAATCCTCCAACTCGTTACCTGCTTTGCTTTTTCCCCTTGCTTGGAAATCCTGATAAAGAGAGGCTTCTGCAAGTCAAAGCAGCCTCCAAATGCTAAATGAGCAAGTGTCTCTGGAGCAATCTCCTGCATTGCTGCATATCATGAGTCATCAGCCCAGCCCCATTGACATCTGGCTGCAGCACTCAGTTTTGGTCCTTGGGGGCATCCCCAAATACAAATGATTAAACTCACAATTTCTGCACTCCATCTTCAATACAGTCACTATGTAAAATCCCTTGGCTCAGTGAGGTTTTATAGCTCACTGTTGTGGCTAAGTGGTTGATGCCGTAGCTTATTCAAATGCTTAAGGGCACAACTGCCTTCGTAGGCAGGTTAGTTCTTGTTTCATGACATTGGCCACAGCTTTCATTATGGGGTTGAGGTTTGGGGCTGTTTCGTTTTTACTCATCAGTGGGTTCCAACTATTCCGGGAAATCAAAAAGGGACACAGAAAACAAATGAGTTTGAAGGAGTCTCCCAGGCTATCTGGACCACAGTGTAGGAAACCTCCAAGATAGCTCTGGTGGGCACGAGAAGTCTTCTCCAACATGATCTCCTCTGATTGCTCCTTTTCTTCCATCTGGCATTTGTGTTTCCTTGAGAGGGGCGTGTTTCTACAATAATATAGCATAAAACCCCCCTGCAGATAGCCACAGGAAATAGAGAAGCATGTTCCCCTTATGGAGGCGGAGGTGTTTAATGCTGCTTCAAAATGTAGGTTTGTTTCCTTGCAGAAAAATAGCCTTATTGGAAGGCAATGTATAGAAATGGGATTTTTTGTCCCTGTAGGATTGTCAGTTGTATTTCAAATGCTCACCTCCTGCTTCAACTCTTGTATTGTTTGTATTACAATAACACCTATAGGATTCCACCAAGATCAGGGCTGCATTGAAGTAGTCACTGAACAAACACATAATAAGAGACAGCTCCTGACCTGAAGATCTAAATAGTCAAGACAGGCTTTAAGGGTAGGAGGAGATACAGGGCACAGAGAGGCCAAGATCACACAGCAACTCAGTGGCTGACTGGGAGTGGAACCTAAGTCTACAGACTCCCCGCCCAGTACCCTCGCCACTACACCACACTGCTTGTCCTACCATGGTCAATATAAAACTACAATCTCATCCCTTAACAGTTTTCCCTCCCCACACCCATTCCCTTTCCGTTTTTCAGAAGGGTTTACAGTAGAACCTCAGAGTTACAAACACCAGAGTTAGGCCTGGTCTACACTATGAGTTTAATTCGAATTTAGCAGCGTTAAATCGAATTGACCCTGCACCCGTCCACACAACGAAGCCATTTATTTCGAAATAAAGGGCTCTTAAAATCTATTTCTGTACTCCTCCCCGACGAGCGGAGTAGCGCCGAAATCGATACTGTCATTTCGAATTAGGGTTAGTGTGGCCGCAATTTGATGGTATTGGCCTGCGGGAGCTATCCCACAATGCACCATTGTGACCGCTCTGGACAGCAATCTGAACTCGGATGCACTGGCCAGGTAGACAGGAAAAGCCCCGCGAACATTTGAATTTCATTTCCTGTTTGCCCAGCACAGGAGAGCACGGGTGACCACAGAGAGCTCATCAGCACAGGTAACCATGCAGGCCGATAATCGAAAAAGAGCACCAGCATGGACCGTACGAGAGGTACTGGATCTGATCGCTATATGGGGAGAGGATTCTGTGCTAGCAGAACTTCCTTCGAAAAGATGAAATGCCAAAACTTTTGAAAAAATCTCCAAGGGCATGATGGAGATAGGCCACAATAGGGACTCAGAGCAGTGCCGTGTGAAAGTCAAGGAGCTCAGACAAGCCTATCAGAAAACAAAGGAGGCAAACGGTCGCTCCAGGTCAGAGCCGCAGACATGCCGCTTCTACGCTGAGCTGCATGCAATTCTAAGGGGGGCCGCCACCACTACCCCACCTCTGACCGTGGATTCCGAGGCGAGGGTAATCTCATCAGCCACACCTGAGGATTCTGCGGACGGGGAAGAGGAGGAGGAGGAGGAGGAGGAAGACGAGCTTGCGGAGAGCACACAGCACTCCGTTCTCTCCAACAGCCAGGATCTTTTTCTCAGCCTGACTGAAGTACCCTCCCAAGCCTCCCAAGCCAGTACCCAAGACCATGACCCCATGGAAGGGACCTAGGTGAGTTTACCTTTTAAAATATAAAACATGGTTTAAAAGCAAGCGTTTTTTAATGATTAATTTGCCCTGAGGATTTGGGATGCATTCGCGGCCAGTACAGCTACTGGAAAAGTCTGTTAACGTGTCTGGGGATGGAGCGGGAATCCTCCAGGGACATCTCCATGAAGCTCTCCTGGAGGTACTCCAAAAGCCTTTGCAGAAGGTTTCTGGGCAGTGCAGCCTTATTCCGTCCTCCATGGTAGGACACTTGACCACGCCATGCTAGTAGCAAGTAATCTAGTATCATTGCATGACAAAGCCTGGCAGCGTATGGTCCCGATGTTTGCTGGCATTCAAGCAACATCTGTTCTTTATCTCGCTGTGTAATCCTCAGGAGAGTGATATCGCTCATGGTAACCTGGTTGAAATATGGAAATTTAATTAAGGGGACAGAGGTGGCCCTTCCTACTGGGCTGTTTGCCTGTGGCTGAAAAGAAATCCTTCCCTGTACTAAGCCAAGCGCGGGGTGGGGGGGTTGGCACTAAGCTTTTCACGTGTGGCTAGCAGGGATCTTCCCTAATACCAGCCACACGGTGGGGGGAGGGATAAAGCGATCATCCCAGAGAATTGGATGGGCGGGGGTTAGTTTGTTTTCTGCTGCTGAAGGTTAACAGGAAAACCGCAGCACTCAACGGGCTTTGCTTGGTATGTGGGAAAGGAGGACGCAGAAGCCGAAAAACAATGGCTTACCATGGCCGCATGCAAGCCGAATTCTGTTGCCCGGACCTGTGTCTGTGATCTCTAGCAGCAAAGCCACAGGCACTCAATATTAAGAGGCAAAATGCGACCTTGCACAGAAATCACATGTGCTATGTAATGTGAATAATGTTGTTCACCGTGAAAGAATATAAGCATTGTTCTGTAAAATGTATCTTTTTAAAAAATTCTCTCCTTTTTTCCCCTCCCTCCAGCAGCTGCAAATTTTTCAAGCCTCCCTCCTCCGTCCCGAAGGCTATCTCAGATAAGGCGTCGGAAAAAGAGGACGCGAGACGAGATGTTCGCGGAAATCATGGAATCCACCCGCAATGAAAGAGCTCATCTGAATGAGTGGAAGGACACGGTTTCAAAGTATAGGAAAGATGCCAGTGAACGTGAGGACAGGAGGGACCAACGTGAGGACAGAAGGGACCAACGTGAGGAGAGGAGAGACGCTCGAGATGAGAGGTGGCGGCAGGAAGATCAGAGGAGGCAGGATGCAACGCTGGGGCTGCTGCGTGAGCAAACAGACATGCTCCGGCGTCTGGTGGAGCTTCAGGAACGGCAGCAGGATCACAGACTGGTGCTACAGCCCCTGTATAACCCCCCCTCTCCCTCCCATGTTCCATAGCCTCCTCACCCAGACGTGTAAGAACGCGGGGTGGGGAGGCTCCGTGCACCCTCCCACTCCACCCCAGTGGACAGCCCAAGCAAAAGGCTGTCATTATTTTAACATTTTTTTAGTGGCCTTTTCCTTCCCTCCGATCCTCCTCCCAAACCCCACACGGGCTACCTTGTCAGTTCTCTCCCTCTTTTTATAATCAATTAATAAAGAATACATGATTTTTAAACGATAGTGACTTTATTTCCTTTGAAAGCAAGCTGTGATCGAAGGGGGAGGGTGGGTTGCCTACAGAGAATGAGTCAATAAAGGGGGCGGGTTTTCATCGAGACACAAACAGAACTTTCACACGGTAGCCTGGCCAGTCATGAAACTGGTTTTCAAAGCTTCTCTGATGCGCCGCGCTTCCTGGTGTGCTCTTCTAATCGCCCTGGTGTCTGGCTGCGCGTAATCAGCAGCCAGGCGATTTGCCTCAGCCTCCCACCCCGCCATAAAGGTCTCCCCCTTACTCTCACAGAGATTGTGGACCACACAGCAAGCAGCAATAACAATGGGAATATTGGTTTGGCTGAGGTCTGAGCGAGTCAGTAAAGTGCGCCAGCGACCTTTTAAACGGCCAAATGCACATTCCACCACCATTCTGCACTTGCTCAGCCTGTAGTTGAACAGCTCCTGACTCCTGTCCAGGCTGCCTGTGTATGGCTTCATGAGCCATGGCATTAAGGGGTAGGCTGGGTCCCCAAGGATAACTATAGGCATTTCAACATCCCCAACGGTTATTTTCTGGTCCGGGAAGTAAGTCCCTTGCTGCAGCCGTTTAAACAGAGTAGTGTTCCTGAAGACGCGAGCGTCATGAACCCTTCCCGGCCAGCCCACGTTGATGTTGGTGAAACGTCCCCTGTGATCCACCAGTGCTTGCAGCACCATTGAAAAGTAACCCTTGCGGTTTATGTACTGGGTACCCTGGTGCTCCGGTGCCAAGATAGGGATATGGGTTCCATCTATCGTCCCACCACAGTTAGGGAATCCCATTGCAGCAAAGCCATCCACTATGGCCTGCACATTTCCCAGAGTCACTACCTTTCGTAGCAGCAGCTCAATGATTGCTTTGGCTACTTGCATGACAGCAGCCCCCACAGTAGATTTGCCCACTCCAAATTGATTCCTGACTGACCGGTAGCTGTCTGACGTTGCAAGCTTCCACAGGGCTATCGCCACTCGCTTCTCAACTGTGAGGGCTGCTCTCATCCTGGTATTCTGGTGCTTCAGGGCAGGGGAAAGCAAGTCACAAAGTTCCATGAAAGTGCCCTTACGCATGTGAAAGTTTCGCAGCCACTGGGAATCGTCCCACACCTGCAACGCTATGCGGTCCCACCAGTCTGTGCTTGTTTCCCGGGCCCAGAATCGGCGTTCCACGGATAGAACCTGCCCCATCAACAACATGATCTCCAAAGCGCCGGGACCCGCGGTTTGAGAGAATTCTGTGTCCATGTCCATGTCCATGTCCTCATCACTCTCGTCGCCACGCTGCCGTCGCCGCCTCCTCCTTGCCTCGTTTTTCTGGTCCTGGCTCAGCATAAACTGCACGATAATGTGCGAGGTGTTTACAATGTTCATGACTGCTGTCTTAGGCTGAGCGGGCTCCATTCTTGCCGTGGTATGGCGGCTGCTGTGTTCACCCAGGAAAAAAGGCGCGAAACGGTTGTCTGCCGTTGCTTTCATGGAGGGAGGGGTGAGGCTGTACCCAGAACCACCTGCGACAATGTTTTTTGCCCCATCAGGCACTGGGATCTCAACCCAGAATTCCAATGGGCGGGGGAGACTGCGGGAACTATGGGATAGCTATGGGATAACTACCCACAGTGCAACGCTCTGGAAATCGATGCTAACCCCGGTACATGGACGCACACCGCCGAATTAATGTGCTTAGTGTGGCCGCATACATTCGACTTTATACAATCTGTTTCCAAAATTCGAATTCTGTAAATTCGGATTAATCCCGTAGTGTAGACATATCCTTACAAACTGATTGGTCAACCACACACCCCATTGGAACCAGAAGTATGCAATCAGGCAACAGCAGAGACCCAAAAAAAAGCAAATACAGCACAGTACTGTGTTAAATGTAAACTACTAAAAAAAATAAAGGGAAAGTTAAAAAAAAAAGATTTGACAACTAAGGTAAGGAAACAATTTCTGTGCTTGTTTCATTTAAATTAAGATGATATAAAAGCAGCATTTTTCTTCTGCATAGCAAAGTTTCAAAGCTGTATTAAGTCAATGTTCAGTTGTAAAGTTTTGAAAGAACAACCATCACATTTTGCTCAAAGTTACGAGCATTTCAGAGTTACAAACAACCTCCAATCCCTAGGTGTTTGTAACTCAGAGGTTCTAGTGTAATTTAATAAATGAAACTTAGTAGAGAGGTGTCATACAGAGGGTGCTGGGAGAAAAGGGCAATAGAAACTGGATTAAGCTAATTCAGAATAAGGCACTCCAGAATTAACTAATTAACTCCATGTGTGTGGACACACTTATTCCAGAATAAGTGTGTCCACGTGGAGTTAATTAGGAAGAGTTAATCAGGAATAGCTATTTCTGGGCTGGGTCTACACTACAGCGGGGGTCCGACCTAAGATACGCAACTTCAGCTACGTGAATACCGTAGCTGAAGTTGCATATTTTAGGTCGGCTTACCTGGCGGTGAGGACGCGGGAAAGTCGACCACTGCCGCCGACTCCGCTGCCGCCTCTTGCCGAGGTGGATTTCCGGAGTCGACGGCAGAGCGATCAGGGATCGATTTTACCGCGTCTTCACTAGACGCGGTAAGTCGATCCCCGATAGACCGATTGCTACCCGCCGGATCGGCGGGTAGTGAAGACATGCCCTGAATAACTTTCTGTATAGACAAGCACTTAATGTCATAGGCTGCTAATGCTAATGGAGATGTTTCGCTCAGGGCCTGTGTATCTGGAGCAGAAGGATCTGAGTTCCACCATCCCTGCTGTCCCCAGGATATTTCAAGTGGCTGTACTGCAGTGAGCATCACAGTGCCAGGCCAGAAGTTCCAGGTGGCCAAAGATTTGCTCCAGTAGCAACTCAATGTTGCCCCTCGTTCATTGCACAGATGAGTTGAGAAAATAGTTCCCTGCTCCTCTCAGATACACTTCAATACACTACTAAACTCGGAGTTATGCCTATGCATCGGCCTGAAAGAACAGACCACAATCAATTATACATTTTTGATGCTGGAAAATGAACTCTTGGGATATATCCACAATACAGATCCCTTCCTCTTTAAAGGCATAAAGTGGATGGACTCCTGCCACTAGATTACTGTGCTGTTTGCCAGGTGTGTACTCCCTGCACTGTGCCTAATTGACCTTTGCTTATGCAAACAGGATTGACTTTAAAGCCAGGTGGAGATAGGCTTTGGGATTACACAGCAATTCCCCTCAGAGCAGACATTTCCAAATTCCATACCTTAATCCAGGATTCAAATGCTGTTTGCGGAGTGTTTTGCCTGTGATGGCAATGCATTCAGAGATGAAAGGGTTGAACCACGTTCTCACACCAAGCCCCCCGTGTCTTTCCTTAAGACACACGCTCCCAGTAGACTCTGTATGACGCCAGCACCCACTCGCAGTGCTCTAATTAAACATCTGCCACCTACTCCATCAGAAATGCTTGCCCAACTCTGCTCCCTCACCCAGCCTTCCCTGCTCCTATTTGTAAAGAACACACTCCCAGCTCCAACTTTTGAGGCGGTAATGCACCCTTTCATCTTCATCCCAGCATCATCCTGCTAATTTTATTCTTTTCTAGGCCTGCAATTAATAATCACAGTTCGAGACAGGGTACCAAAGTGCTTTTACAAACATTACAGAGCTTGTTAACCCACTGAAACGTTATTTAAAAAAAAAAGTGGAGATGGAAAGTGTGTTTCCCTGCAGTCCACTCGCACCCGCCCACTGCACACTATTGCTCTTTTGCTACAAAAATCCTACCCCCAAATGCTAACCAGCCTGGAAATTAACAGCCTCTGCCACACAACCCTTCTTTGCTCAAGGTTACCCCACACCACTGTAACATTGCTGCCTCATGAAATTTACAAAGATATACGCAAAAGTCAAAATAACATTCATACCTAGCCCTGTTCATCAGCAGAACTCAAAGCACTTTATTATGGAGGTCCATAATATCATCCCCTCTTCTGAGGCACAGAGCAGGGAAGTGACTTGCTCAAAGTCACCCAGCAGGTGAGCTAGGAATAGAATCCAGATCTTCCAAGTTCCAGTCCTTTATGCTATCCACTATTCTGCCTCCCCTAGAGCCAGGGTGCACAACCTTGCCAGACTACTATACCCCTTTCAGGAGTCTGAAACCTGAGCCTCCACCACTCAGGGCTGAAGCATGTTACTTGGCTTCATGGGGTCCTCTGTGGCATGGGGCCCTGGGCAATTACCCTGCTTGCTACCCCCTACTGCTGGCCTTGCACTTGTGACTCCCTCCAAACCCATCTTCGCCAGGTTGAGAAACACTGATCTAGATGAGTTGACGTACCACTCAGAAGACCTCTGCATACTCCCAGGGGTACATGGAGAACCACTGCCCTAGATGATGGATTGGAGAGTATAGGACATAGATCCCTTAGACATGAAATGGGATTTTTATGCTCAACTGGTCATTTGTTATTTTGTCTTATGCATGAAAAGTCAGCCCCTCTATGCTGCTCCATCAGCCCCACTCCCCGCTCACTCCCTCTCCTGCAGGAGACGTGCTATGTGTCTATGCGTTTCTTAAGAGATCTCAATGGTTTGGGACCCAATTCTATGTCAGTTCCAGGAGGAAGGGCAGAGCAACGCCTGCCAGGGAACAATCTGAGAGTCTGTCTCCTCCCCTGTCCCCAAGAGGTGTCAAGCCCTGCTCCTGTACATTTCATGGCGTTTAAGCCCAGATCATCTAGTCCAGAAGTTCTCAAACTTTTGTACTGGTGACCCCTTTCACATAACAAACCTCTGAGTGTGACCCCCCCTTATAAATAAAAACACATTTTTATATATTTAACTCCATTATAAATGTTGGATGCAAAGCGGAGTTTGGGATGGAGGCTGACAGCTCGCGACCCCCCAGGTAATAACCTCACAACCCCCTGAGGTGACCAACCCCCAATTTGAGAATCCCTGATCTAGTCTGACCTAAAGCGCAGCTCCACTGATGTCTAAGCCCTGCAGCAAGAATTCTACTTAATGTCTGAGAATGGCAAACCCAGATCAAATACAGCTCTGAGACTGGGAGGCTCCGAAAGGACGATTTGAGGGCAAAAGGCTGTTGAGAGAGTTTGATCTGAAGGAATTAAAACCAAAGATGGAGCTGGATTGAAACCTCCAGTTCTGAGCTCGGGATCCAGGAGTCAGGCCTGTTTCTACTTAAACCATTCTTCCAGAAGACGCTAGAAGGGGCTTGAGAGACCAGCTTGAAAGGGAAGCAGAGGGCACAGGCAGGCCCCATCCTTCAGCCCTATCTACATATGAGTCATGATGCAGCTAACACAGAACCGAAGGGAAATGTACATATCCCACCACCAGCCTGAGGCCAGGTCCTCGGCGGGTGTAAATCACTGAACGGTGCCAATTTACACCCGCTGAGGGTATGGCCTGAAGCATGTGTAACTGGGAGGGTTTATTTCTTAAGCTCGCTTCACTGCCTAACAGGCTTTCCTGCCACAGCACTTCTGAGACGGTTTATGAGAGAAAAACGCGTAAATAAAAGAACCCCAGCAGCTGTCACAGGCACTTCCCATCGCCAGACTGTGCTTTAAAACAGCCAGCAGGTGCCAAACTCATGCCTTGCCTTCTCCAGGGGCAATGCCTGCCATACGCCATCCGGCACACGTGTGTCTTGCTGAAGGCTGGGATGAGTCGGTGTTAGAAACTCCTGTTACCAGGTGTTGGCTTACAGGCAGAGGAACCTACAGAATCCTTCCCAAGGATAATCGCCAAGGTCTTCGTTGTCCTTCGGAATCCCCTGTGCTCCTTTCGCATTAAGCTTCTTACATGCTAACTCTTGTCATCACCTGCCTCTGGGCCTGATTCTGATCCCACTGACACTGGGGTAAAGCAGGAGTAACGCCAAGAGACAGACACTAGAGTAAGTGGATCCAGATCAGGCCCCTTTTTTTCTCTTCTTCCCCTTCCCTCCCCCTTCACTTCCAGCTCTTTGGGGATTTTGGTTCTCTCCACGAACCATCGACTGCAGTTCCTCATTACAGACAATGCCTTTCGTCTACAATATCACCTCTCTCAGACCCACATCCCTCCACTGGCTTTTGTAGCCTCCCATTTCTTCTCTTTTCCTCTCCTCTTTAACCTACCCTCCATTTTTCTCACTTTTATTCTTCACTGATGGTAACCTCTCAGCTGGTTCTAGACCAGTAACGTGACAAACTAGCACTGCTCTCTTCTGGATGGAATCAGAACTGCTAGACTGTGTGTCATAGACCTGATAGTGCCAACAGCTAATGGAGATTCATCTTAACCTCAACTAATAGAGGCCTGTGCTTTTTGGAGCAGGAAGGGCTGAGTTCTAGCCCCACTGTCGCCCTGAATTTCTGAATGACCATAGCGTGTAAGGAGGCACAAAACAGAAAAGGCTAAGAGAACACTACACAGAGTGGAGAGCATCAGAATGTAAATACTTAGGGAAGGGATTTAACAGCGTCTCTTTAGCCTACCACTTAAAACCCTACTGTAAACACCACAGCAGGTGCCTGGCACTGCCAGCCTCCTTTAATACGGCAAAGGAAACTCTCAAAGCTTGATTATTTCATGCTTTACACTTCCAGGGCACCTTTCGCCTGAGGAGCTCCGAGCGCTTTACAAAGGTGGGTAAATATTATCCCCACTTCACAGAGTGGGGAACTGAGGCACAGAGAGATTCTGGCTCACATTTTCCAGACTAGACTCTATAATTTTGGGGCAGGTCTGATTCTGGGTGCCCAAGTTTAGACACCACCCAAAACCCTAGGCATGGTGACTTCCCCTCCCCCCACATGGGGGGGGGAGGAAATGGGGTACTGCTCTCTCGACTTCCCTTCTCCTCTTCTAACCAGGCAACATCATCAGCCAAACCGTTTGGTAACAACCCCTGAGGTCAGGTTACTGCGCTGCCTGTTGGGGATCTGGGATGGATTATAAATTAGATCAGAAATGAAAGTGAGTTTCACTCAAAGCCAATTGCCCAGTGGACATTTGTTCATGTTCCAGGCCTAGAACTAGACCCGCCGGACATTTCTATCCTAAAAAAACCAAGCAGGAGGATAAAAGCAACTAAACCCAAAAATCATTCAGTCCAAAAAAAGGGCACAAACCCTTTACTGGCTGCTTTAATTGGTGCTGCTGGTGACTCCTGTAGAAAGCTGTTTGCCCTCAGTTTTAGCAGAGCTGTTGTGGTTACTCACAGCACAAGTAGCGGCAGCGTGCGACCCGCATTTGCTTTCTGGATGCATTGCTACAGCATGTTGCTACACACCCCTATGCCTGGAGCATGACAGCCCAGCTCCCTTGCACACAGTTAGCTTAGTGGTGTCATTTAATTCACAACCAACCTTGCGCAGCGTGAAGCCATTTCAGATGAGCATCAGTTGCATGGAGAAGCTACAAAGCTCATGCGTGGGGGAAGATAATCCGTTGTCACATACGCCCCACGTTGTGTACATTTCAGTAACAAGCTGACGGGCGGCCCACACGGGCACCGTCACAGGCGCTAGGATTGCAACTCCCACGCTGCTACCAGGACCAACAGCATTGTGACAGCAACCGAAAATCCCCGACGCCCGGCTGGCCCAAACACATATGTGGAGAATATGTGATTGGTGTGGGTGCCAGCTGATGGCAAGGCACTTGCACAGACTTGAGCAATGAATGAAGACTTTATGCGGTATCTCAGCTTCCGATGGGCTTGATCCTGCAAGGTGTTGAGCAGACACTTACCAAGTATCCTCAAGTCCCGCTGTCAGTGAGATTAAAGGTGCTCAGCACATGGGCAGAGACTGGGGGGGCACTGCCCCCCCCCAAACTGTATACCAGTCCCGGTGCAGGCAGCAGAGGCTCATGCTGACTGCAGAGTGCCCTTTCTGCACCAGGGCTACAGTGAGTGACAGAGCCCTGGTCAACTGACTTGGGCTCACAATACAGGGCTAAAAATAGCAGTGTAGATGTTCTTGCTGGGACTGGAGCCCGGGCTCTGGGACCCTCCGCCCTCCCCCAGGTTTCAGAGACTAAGCGGGAATGTCTCCACTGCTGTTTTTAACCCCGTAGAGCAAGCCCAAGTCAGTTGACCCTCACTGCTGCAGGGTTTTCTTGCAGTCCCCTGACGTACCCTGAGAGCCTTTCCATTGATTTCAATAGGTTTTGGATCAGCCCCATGTGAGCTGAATGGGAGCGCCCTCCAGCAGAACTGCCAGAAGCTGTGCTCAATATGTCTCAGATACTTATCGCTGTGTTTTAAAAGAGCTAGCAGCATTTGCCAGGATAGCTGTAAATTAGTGTGTACTAGTAAAGCTAGGCATATAAGCCTCTGTACGAAGCCTCACGGAAACTTCACTGTCAACTCTATATTGGTACAATAGTTGTCTGATTCAGACTGGTGCGGAGCATCGTCACCTCCAAGTGACGCCAGTGACACCGCTCTGTGTGTGGAGGATGGAACCACTGACAGCACGCTTTCCAAACACTGAAACAGCTACCACTAAAGGTTGGTCTTACTTCGTTTAAAAATGTGTACTCCGTATTCGGACCCCCATGTGATAATAAAGGGCCAGATTCTGCCGCCGGTGCTTATGTTGCATAGCACTATAGTCATGACTAGCCTCGTGGATAATGATGCATGGCCATACATAGCCCAATATAATAATACAGTATACTCCTATTCATCCAAAACCCTGTTATGCAAACCTCTGCATTATTCAAATCCCTTCTTTCTCCCCTGTGCAGCTTATGCTGGGGGGACAAGGAAGCGATTCGGATAATGCAGTGGCTTGGCTATAGAGCAGAGACCCCCAGCCAGGAGTGTGAGGAGGAGGAGCCCCTGGCCAGGGAGGAGGCCACCCTACTGCTGAATGGTTCCTGCAGCACAGTGAGCAGCCTGCAGCCCTGCTGTCACAAGACTGAGTGAGCAGGGCAGAGCAAAGACCCCTGGCCAGGACTGCAAGGAGGAGGACCACGCTGCAGGGGAAGTCACCCCGCTGCTGAATGGCTCCTGCCCTCTTGATTATCCAAACTCCCAGATTATCTGAACAAAATCCAGGTCCCCCCTGCTAACCAGATAATCCAGAGTGTACTGGCATTCACTGCACCTATATAGACCCTTCCGTTTTAGAATCTCAATGCACTTTGCAAAGGTTGATAAGCAGCATCACTCCCATTTTACAGCGAGGGTAACTGAATGCTGTGCATTTGGTTTTGTTTTCGAATATAGGCCAATTCTCTGTACCTTCCCATCACCGTCAGTAGAATTTCACAGAGTACAAATCAACCCCGAAGTTGGCCCACTATTTTTTCTTCTTGACAGGACAGAGCTTCTCTGCCAAAGCCACTAGAAACAAACAGCCCCAAAGGAAGTATTGTGTGTGCCTCCTTCAGCGTGAAAAGTGCAAGTGTTAGTTGCTATAGGACTCACATTGAGACTGTATAAATTCACACTCCATCTCATCTCACCTTTAAATTTGTGTTCCCACCATTTCCTCCTGTTGGGGTGTTTACATACATGCTCTGCCAAAAGAGTTGATGTATATACTTTTTTTTTTTTTTTTGCTGCCCCTGATTGTTTTGGAGAGTTACCTATATCACAAACCTGAACCAGACAGCTGTACTTGTCACTGGAAATTCAGCTAAGTCCATTCAACAGGATAAGCCATAGACAAGAAAGACAGACTACTCATGGGAGAAAAGCTGGATTAATACCTATCCTGTTTAAAATCTTTTCAAATACTGGTTATATTAAAATGCTTTTAAATGGATGTTGAAAAAAATATAAACACTTTACAAAATTATACATTTCATCCAAACCATCGTTTCTCATCGTCATGCTCTGTAAACGTCTAACCATTATAAATACACACGCCTTCCAAAATGCTGTACAGCAGCCAGACCACAAACCTTTTGGCACCATGTACCCTTTGAAAATGTACATTGGCTATCTGACATATGTAGCAAAGAGTGACTCCTGGGAGGGAAAATAAACCAGATTATGGCTCAAAGCAGAATTAGGGAATCGAACTCATGGGATAATGATTTTTATCCCAGTGAATGATCTAGTTAGAGTGGCCCTCAGGGGAAAAAAATAAATAAAAAAACCTTTCCAATAGGAGGCATAGTATAAAATTGCATGATTCGAGGAATGAATGTTTTTTGTGGCTGTTTTTAATATCCATATTAAGCACCCCTTCCCGCTCTGTTTTAATACAATGCCTCTACGACTCCCATGATGCAAACAGTGCCATGTAACAGGTTGCCTTCCTCTGGAGCCTGCAGAAAACGAGGACGCTTGCCTCGAATCCTTCAGTAACACCAGAGCAGGAAAAAGAGAACTAAAAAGGATTTCGAAACACTTAATAACCAGTAAGTCACACAAGTGCCCTGGAAGACGCTTAATTCAACAAACGAGCATAAATCATACGTAATAACAAAATGCCTCTTAACACCGTGCCCATCCTACTGCCCCCTTGATTAAGCCATACAGGCGGCAAATATTTTACAGATGTGTTTAGGGGTCCTAAACAGAGGTCTACAATAGATAGTGATGTTCATGCTATCGGGTAGGATTGCTATTATTTTTTTCAAGACCGTGTTACCTTTTTCAGGAATGCCATTCTTGGCCTGTAATGCTGCCCTTGGTCCACCCGCTTCACAGTCATCGTGAGTCAAGGCAACAGCCACAAAGAAAGCAAACTAAAAACCACAAAACAATTAAAAGCCAGATTTCTACTCAATTGCAGGGAAGCTGACAAGCTGCTGCTGCTGCTGCTGGAGACTGGAGCACTCCCCAGTCTAGAGACTAAGGACAGCGGTTGAGCAAACACTGCTCCGCCACAGCCAATCAACAAGCAGCTCCGAGGAGCTGATTTGCATGGCCGGCCGGCCTCAGCGCTTCCCACCTCTCAGCGCTAGGGGGAGCTGGCCTGCACACACAGCGAGGAGAAAGGCTCAGGAGTGGGGGGGAGAGGGCGTGTCTTCAGCCAATCAAGTCTTTCCAGAGTCTCAACGTTCCAAACCCGATACATTGTTGCATGCTGTGGAATGCCAACTAGCCACCTCAATGTTTGATGATATTTTAAAGGATTTTTTTTAACTTGACACCATGTAAAAGAGATTTAATCAAAACTGTCTTTCAATCAACATATTTTGCTGCTGTATAGTGATAAAGAAGTTGCTTTAAAATACAGTCTAAACAAATAAATATTTCTGCCCAGGGTTAACATTTCATTTCTAAAAAATTAATCAGCATTTTCAGTTGTTTAATAAAAAGTGCCTTTGCCAACATTTCTGCCGAAGTGTAATAGGAAAGTATTTTTAAAATCAACATTCCTGATGGTGTTTAAATGTAGTAAGTTGTGAAAAAGTGAACATTCTTACTGTTTACTGGAAAACATTTAAAAATATTTTCTTTGTTTAATAAAATGTTTTACTACTACTAACAAAATGCCACTTTGTATTTAGATCATTTTTCTTATTATTCACGTAGTACTTCTATATAAACACCACTCCACAGAAAACAAAAAAGACAAAGAGTTCCCTTAAAGAGTTCCCAGTCAAAGGGCCCAATCTGGCTCCAACTGAAGGCAGTGGCCAAACTCCCAGTCAGTTCAGAAGCAAGGTAGGGTCCTAAATCAGCCACATACAGGGGACAACAATTAGGTTCTAAGGGCTGCAGCCTAGCGAACACTTAAGCATGTGAGAAACGTTACTCACGTGAGTAGTTTCATTGAGGTCAATAGATCTAATGATGTGAGTAAAGTTACTCATGTTTGGAAGACTGGAGCTTAAAATCATGAAGGGATAAGGTTGATGAAATCAACAGATTTCTAGAGGGCCTGATCCTGTTACAATGCTGAATGTTTTCAACTCCACAGACGTTAACAGGGGTTGATAGAAAGTGATCCTTGCAGGATCAGGCTCTTAGGGCTGTGTCTTAGCTGTATCTTAGCTGACCTCAGTAGTAGGTCGCGCCTCAGGAGAGGGAAGGGAAGGAAAGGGACCCAAAAAAGAATGAGGCCAGGTGAGTACTTAGGAGAAAAGAAAAAGTGCAGAGCAGTGGAGTCATCGGGACAAAACATGGGGACCTCAGACAAAGCCCACTCCGAGATCATGTCAAGGGAGTCAGTGGATGTCACCAAGGGAATTCTGCCCAATGCATGCTTGAATAAGCACTCCAAAAAAGGCCCTACAATCACACAGAGTCTCCTCATGATTGAGCTTCCTCCTCCAGGACTGATTGATGGGCGAATGGTGTCTGACTGACAGTACTGCGGACTGAAATCCTTCATTTATCCAGACAGGTACAATGGAGCAATAGTCATGCAAACTTCCTCATCTCTCCCAAGTGATGCACTTCAGCCCTGATCAGGAGGGACAGCCTCTGTGGCTGAGACAGAGGAGAAACCTTGGTGCTATACGAAAACAATAATTGTGCCAGGTTTCATATCTAATACATTTCACAGAAACACCTGCCATTCATGAGGCCACATACTCCAATACATGCCACACACACACTCACCATAAATGTGCCCATACACTCACCACTCACATGTGCACTCATCCATACATATAACACATACACCAAGCACATGCACATGTATACACTCACGATAGACACAATCACTCACACCACGCCATGTGTGCATACACCCACATCCACACTGCAAAAGCATGTACATATCACACACATTAATGAATATACACTATGCACACACTCCTTTGCATGCACTCACATACATGCTACACCTCCACATACATATCATACATGCAAATGCCAACACACCATACATGAGGATGCACCCACAAAGAGACCAAGCACATACATACACTATACACACATATGCACACCAAACAGATGCACATATACACTACACTACAGTCAAACACATCTCTCAGCATTACACTCTTTTGTGATTTCCATGACATCACGGCTCCTACACTTCAGTAAAGTACATTGGCTCTGAACTCATTGCAATGTTGTCTCTCCATTAACAGCCTAAAGGCACTAATGACCTCCTCAGTTGCATTGCAGCTCTTCGGAAGCATCTGAATGAGCAGGCTTTCCTCCCATATCCTGTCTCTACTCATGAAGATTCCCATGGGAACTGCCTCCCTTTTGCATCTCTCCCAACCAGATGACAGTCAGCATGCTTGCTTTACAGGTGGTTTTCCTCTGGAATTCTCTGCTTCCTGCTGCTGCGTGATTTAATGATTATTAATGACATCTGTAGTTCTGCCTGCGAATGCGAGGGGAAATAGATCTCTGACTTCAGGGCATTAGCTGATTGTCACGGGGTTCAGGAGGGATTTTTTTCACCCATTTTCATCCTCTCACAATTGAATTGTCTCATTGTTGTTTTTCCGAAAGGAGTTCATCTACTGGCGATCCTCATCAGTTGACAAAAGGACAGAAAATCTAGCAGCACAGAAATCTCCTGAGGACAATCAGCAGGAGAAGGAAAGGACTTGAGTAGACTCATGCCTGGTCTACACCTAAAACTTAGGTCAACCTAGCTACACTGCGAAATTTCACACCCTGTGTGACATAATTAGGTCGACCTAACCCTTGGTGTAGACACAGTTAGGGCGATGGAAAAATTCTTCCGTCGACCAAGCTACCGCCTTTCGGAGAAGTGGATTACCTACCTCGATGCAAAAACTCCTTCCGTTGATGCAGGAAGCATCTACACTACAGCTCTACTGCTGCAGCGCCATGCCTGTGCCACTCCAGCCGCTACAGTGTAGACATGCCCTAACTGAAGTGGAAGAGTAGTGAAGTTGTCTAGTCATTTCGAGGACTATTGTTAATGGAAATTATTTGGTTTTCCAGGAAGAGATACTTCAGGAGTGTTCTATGCCTGTATATACATAAATAGATAGAGCTAGAGCCACAAAGGAACATAGCTGCTGCAGCGCATAACTTTTAGGTGCCTTGCCACCCAGTGGAATACACAGCCCCAAGCTAGGCATCCAGGCTCCCTGTACCCTGCATGGAGAGAACTAGGAGCCTAAGAATGTGGTCCACAAAAGCCAGTGTGCTGAGCGGGGAGCTGCCCAGGCTAGCCAGAAAGAAATGCCAAGGAGGGCGGTGTTGCCTAAGCCATGCCCCCTTAAGTGACTTAGGTGCCTACTTCTGGCCCAGAGGGAGGCATCAGTCTCTGTTTGGGATTCCGAGCTGTGAACCTTCTTCTGGGACTAGGCACCTAAGCTGCCAGTTCCCCTCTTGTAATGTTTAGCCCCATGGTTAGAGAACGCACCCAGGATTTGGAAGACGGGGGTTTAATTTCCCCCTCTGCTTCACGCGGAGAAGAGATTTGAAACTTGGGTCTCCCTCCTCCCAGGTGAGTGCTCTAACCACTAAGCTATGGGGTATTCTGGGCCATGTCTCTTTCAGCCTCCTGTTGAAGCTGTTCCACTGTAGATAAACAATTAAATGTTAATTGGCTCAGAGGAATTGGAGCCTCCCCCTTCCCTCCATCCCCTGGTGAGTCCAGCAAGAGCAAGACAAGAATAGGTTTAGTTAGCAGCAAGGGAGATTTACACTGGATATTAGGAAAAACTGTCTAACTCTACGGATAGTTCAGCTCTGGAACAGGCTGCGTAGGGAGCTTGTGGAATCCCCATCACTGGAGATTTTAAAGAACAGACTAGACAAACATTTGTCAGGGATGGTCTAGGCCAGGAGTAGGCAACCTATGGCACGGGTGCCAAAGGCGGCACGCGAGCGGATTTTCAGTGGCACTCACACTGCCCGGGTCCTGGCCACCGGTCCGGGGGGCTTTGCATTTTAATTTAATTTTAAATGAAGCTTCTTAAACATTTTAAAAACCTTATTTACTTTACATACAACAATAGTTTAGTTATGTATTATAGACTTATAGAAAGAGACCTTCTAAAAACGTTAAAATGTATTACTGGCACGCGAAACCTTAAATTAGAGTGAATAAATGAAGACTGGGCACACCACTTCTGAAAGGTTGCCGACCCCTGCTCTAGGCCTACTGACTCCTGCCTCAGTGCAGCAGGACTAGATGGCTGCCTGAGATCCCTTCCAGCCCTACGTTTCTATGATTTCACACCATTAAGTGCTGATCTAAGGGTCCCACTGAGGGACACAGCCATCCTACTAAAGAGTTCACATTTGAAAACTGGGGCCATATGTAGCAGGAGTTCCCAAACTGGTCTGCAGATCTGCTCTGTTCCAGCAGAGACATTTCCTCACCTCATAGAAACCCAGCCCAGGACTCTTTCAGGGTTTCTAGAAGTTTTCTGACTGGCAAAACTAAAATCTGCATGCATCTCTGTGCCCCCCTGCATGGCTGCTTCATGTCTTCATTTGTCAGGAGTCTCTGGTGTAAATTCAGCTGAGATCAGCTTTGCAAATGACACCAAAGTCAGAGAGGTAGCAAGCACACAAGAGGTCAGAGATGAACTGCACGGAGACCTGTTGAGATTACAGCACTGTGGGCTGCTGGCAACATGAAGAGTTTCGATACTAATTGTGGAGGAAGGCTAGTGACTCCATAGTTAAGGTTGCAGCAGGATTTCTCTTTAAAGTCCAATTTAAATGTAAGGGCCTAAAACTAGGGAGAGGAAATAAACTACTTACACACCAAACAATTCTCTTGATTAGGCATCAACAGATAATGATATTTCCTACCTTACATTATTAAATGATGACACAATTACTCAACCACCATTAGATCCTACTCCTTATAAAACATGTGCTTCAAAATCAGCATATGAATAAGCACCCTGAGGGGGCTGGAGCATCCAAAGAATAGAGCCAAAATCAGGAATGGATTCAGGGCTCCATGCTGTGAGTCAGAAAAGTCCGGGCACCTCACCGAAAAGCTGCTCTTCATTTGTGGGCCAGAAAGGTTGCCCTGCTGAAGCAGAAGCATCAGAAGCAGACAGCCGACTGTCCTCTTAGATCAGATGTAAAGTGGCAGTTAACTACCAAAGACTAGAAATCAGTAAATCCTGGTCTGTGGTGGCTGAGTAGATTTTGAGTTTCCTTGATTTGATTTTGTGTGCGAGTCTGTTGGGACTTGGGCATGAAAACAAGGGGCTAAAAGCATTGGAGGGAGCCAGGAAGAATTAAGGCAGGAACTGTGCAAGATTTCCTTCCCACTCATTGATTTTTGCCAATTTCCTTGCCACTCATTGATTTCTGCTGCACCCCTGCAAATTCAGTCCAGAAACATACTCACTGGGGAAATCACTTTCTCTCCTTGTGTCTCAATTTTAGAATGGAGCCTGTTATACTTATGTAGTTACATGCTTCATAAGAGTGTTGGGAAGCTACATTTTTTAGGGCCAGATTTTGCCCTGCTGGTCCACAGATCCCTGAGTAGCAGTGGCAACTGCAGATCCTGGACTCGCGAGGGCCCACAAACCGTTACCTCTGTGTGTCCACCAACGTGCCACAAGACACCACCTTTCCTCATCTCTTTTTGGCGAGGAGAGGGCAGCATGCTAGATGCCTGGAGGCAGAATAATGCAGAGAATCCTGCCTGGGGTGAACAACTCCACACCATACCCAATGAGGCACCATGCCTTAAAGGCAAAATTGAATCCTTAATGATTGAAAAATGCTCTAGATCTTCTGACAAAATGCATAATAATAAAAACTCCACAGCAGCTTAATCCAATGAAATGCCAGGGAAAGATCTCATTAGAACCTAACTTTGTGTCATTGTCCTGATGTTAAAGTGCATTGAAATTAAAATCAATCTCGACAAAGCTGTTCAGTCTATTCACATCCAACTAGTCAATTCTCCTTGCTCTCTCCCCTCTGAATGAATAGTACAATGTTTGAAAGAGGAACTCTTTTTAATTCTATTTTTTTTAAGAACAAAGTATTTGTTTTTGGTTCATAAATCACAATCTGCAGTTTGCAACACCAAAAGCATGCTGTGTGTGACCCCCTTCTTATCTGAGGAATTGAGGGATAATAGAAATGAAGCAAGTAGAATGATATTGTAAGCATGTCAAGCATATACTTCAGACTGAATTTCATTACCTAGCTTTTTCACCAGTACATCTCAAAGTTCTTTATGAAGGAGGTCAGTATCATTATCCCCATTTTACAGATGGGAAAACTGAGGCATAGAGAAGTAAGCAATTTACCCAAGCAGTCAGGGGAAGAGCTAGGACCAGAACTCACACCACCGCTGTTCCAGACTAGGTCTCGATCCGCTAGGCCATAGTGCAGAAATGAAGATGCTTCTACAGCAGCAACATAAAATCTGTGAGCAGGAAGGGGCTGTGTTTGTCTATTTCCCATCTCCCCCACAGACAGGCCTGGCAGCAGTAGCGAATTAGCTTTGGTGCTGGCATAAGTGGGCACAGCGCCTGCTGACTTCACTGGGAATTGTACCTGCCTAACCAAGGCTGAATTTAAAAATCTCACTGAAACACACACATTGCAACAAACAAAGCAAAAGCAAATCATTCATTCCAACAGGGAGAGACTTTAAAAGTGATCTGGAAATGGACACAAAAGGATGGAGTTTCCATCGGATGAGTGGGATTTGGCAGGTCTGGGAGGCACATAGTAATGAAGGCACAGAACTCACTCAGTGGAGGTAATCAGGTCATGGTAAAATCCCTCCTTGGACTGGACATTGCATAAAGCCTTGTCTACATGGGAAAGATTTGAATCTAAGGTGTGAATTTAAACTGATATTGTTATACAACCACCCTTGTAAACACTTTTATTCCAGTTTAAGAGTGTGTGTGTGTGTGTGTGTGTGTGTAATATCTCTATTTGTATAACGGTATAATTGGTAAAACTTTCCCATAGACAAGGCCTAAGGCTTCGTTTCAAGGAGACAGAGAAGCAAACAAGCTGGTGGGGGAGTTGTTATGCCAAGAGGTGTAGGAAGAGACTTGAGTAGCTAGGGAGTTTTCACCCTTGGTATTAAAAACAATGATCCAGTTAAAGTCCTCTGAACAAAAAGTAAAACCTTGGAATGTATTTATCATGTACTCTCCTCTGAAGTGCAACAACAGATAGGAGTTTTGGGAACATGACACTAGAATGAGGAATCCGAGGAGGTTCCGGCTTCTGCTGTGATGTTTACACAAGGATGGGGATGGGAGGGAAACAAAGAGGAAATGGAACGTTTCGTTCTTTATTAGCATTTTATCAAAAATGGAGAAAGGGCTTTAACATCTTTAAGACTTGGTTATTAGCTCATATTACAGGAATGGTCCCCATTTATGGATGGAAACTCTACAACTGCTAGGTGGAGTGGTTAGTATAGGCTCAAGGGAGTGCAGAGTTTGCAATCACATATTTGATCTGCCTCAGCTTTGGTCATGGTCATTTTCGTTGATCATCTGTGCATCACAATGGGAATTTAAGCTAACCTACCAACATACGGCCAGTTCCTCGGGTAATTGCTACTACTCAATTGACTTAGATGGAGGTATAACAGCTTTACACCAGCTGATGATCTGGCCCAAAAGGTTAAAGGGCAAAAAGGTCAGTCATCTTTTTCTTACAGTTTCACTAGTGGCATATTTTGGGTCGTATTGCTCAAACACACACACAAAAGTAATATTGTTAAAATGCATGCACACACAGGTCAATCACACACAAACAAAACAAAAACTGAGCTACATGGTGCCATTTTTACAGTTACTTGTCATTTTTGGATCAGTCATATTCTTTAAAGGCACACACACACATACAAAACTCACATCACAGTAAGACAAACACAGGTGCATGGGTCATCTAACTCAGACACATGCAAGTACACACCCATACACACCTCACATCACTCAGACATGGTCATATACAGGTCATTTTACAGAAACCCACTCACTGATTATAGATTCATAGATTCATAGATTCTAGGACTGGAAGGGACCTCGAGAGGTCATCGAGTCCAGTCCCCTGCCCGCATGGCAGGACCAAATACTGTCTAGACCATCCCTGATAGACATTTATCTAACCTACTCTTAAATATCTCCAGAGATGGAGATTCCACAACCTCCCTAGGCAATTTATTCCAGTGTTTAACCACCCTGACAGTTAGGAACTTTTTCCTAATATCCAACCTAGACCTCCCTTGCTGCAGTTTAAGCCATTCCTTTTCTCTATCCTTTCCCCATCCCCTAATCCCTAACTTGGGCATCCAGCACTTTTTCCTCTTTCAATACTTTTCTGCCTTTTGTTCTCTTGAGAATATTTTAGGTTTGGGGGGGGCGGGGAGGGGGAGAAATGGTTGTGGAAATTGTGACTGAGTTTTCATGTGGGGAAACTTTGGCAGTTTATTGGAAAATCTATTTCCTTTAAATCAATACTTAAAAGTATCAAAGTTCACATTCCAGAATACTGGGTATGGTTTGTCTGGAAGTCTTGCAGTGAGTTTATCAGGGTTAGATTCCGTAAGTACTAAGGATTAGATTTTATTGGTAAATGTCGGTAAACATTGTCCAAAGAGCCATGAATTTTGGGGGCCTACTTTTCTGAGTGCTCCCTTTGAGCCCGCTGGTAAACAGCACAGAGAGACAAGAAAGGGGTAGAAGAAGGCGAGGAAAGTCACGGTTGTCCAGCAGAACAAGATAACAAAAAACCCATTCTGGTGAAAGGGAAACGAGTATAAGGCACTATGATCAAAAGAAGTTAGGCTTCTAACTTCTACTGAGGCTCCTAACTTCCATTTAAATCTTTGGAGGATTCAGCCCTTACTGTCTGTCAGGCAAGCTACTGACCCGCACTTAAAAATCTTGCGTTCATTTTTAAACGAAGATGGTTGAGCCAGAGTCCCCAGTTCTGAAAGTCATAACTGCCACCGCGTATCCCCTGCACATGTAACATCAATATTATCCTCCCATCTGATTTTCCCCTCGCCAGAATGAATTACCATCTCATAGATGAGAATTTACTCAGAGGGGAAATAGAAATAGTTGTTTGAACAATAAAACAAGCAATTCAACCCTGCTCCCCAATTCCGTCAGAGAGAAGAACCAGGCCTCTGCACTACCCTTCCAGCGGGATCTCACAGACTGTTTCACTCTCTGTCTAGTTCTCCATGGTTCTGTTTGTTTCATCATTTTCCTTCCTCTCTCACTTTGCATCACTTCACTTTCCCATCCCTCACCCTGTGTTCTTCTCACACAGTTAGTCCTGCAGCCTATTGGCTGTTCCTCACTGCCTGTTCCCCGACTTCCTGTCCTGCTCCAGAGGGTCAAACTGCTGAAACGACACTTCTTTCAGGCTCCTTCTCTCTCCAGCTGCCCACTCCCAGCTGTCCAGTTCTGACTGTTACCATCCAATTGTCCATTTCCAGCAGTCACTCTCAGCTCCCCAGACCCTACTGACATTCCCAGTCCCAACTGTCAGTCACTCCACATTTCCAGCTGTCCACTTCCCAACTGTCAGGAAAGCCTCCAAAGCCTTCTAATCATGATATTGCCCCTCTTCTTTTATCAAAGTGAGTGTCACAGACTGACAACATCCTGGAATATTGTGGACAAAGCTGAATTTGGCCCACAGTGTTTTAAAATCATGCTCCTTCAAACCATCACAGACGAAGAGCTGCCCTGCATATTGTGTTTAAATGCTCGAGAGATTTGCATTTACAGATACAAATAAACTCCTGAATTGTTCCATCATCAGTTTGATGTACACATTTCCATAGGTGCTGGAACTAGGGATTCTGGTGCACCCCCTGGCTTGAAGTGGTTTCCCTCATATACCGGGTTTACAGTTTGGTTCAATGGCTCTCAGCACCCCTGCTATACACATTTTTCCAGCACCCCTGTACTCTTCTGCTTCTAATTATCCTCATTCCTTAATTAATTCCCTATTCATGAGTGACACCACCTGCTCCACTATGCCTACGCAAACACACTGTGCAAGATTCCCTGGACAATTATGTTCCCTTTGCTCTGGCCTGGGAGAGTGACTAATTGTATCTCCCCAGCAGGAATAGAGTTGATGTAGTGGCTCCTACATCATTTCCTTCATGTGTAAGAAAGGTCAGAGCATGTTTTGCTATGATTATCCTGAGCTGGTGGACAGTCTCACCCGAGATGCTCTAACCCAGGGGTAGGCAACCTATGGCACGCATGCCAAAGGCAGCACATGAGCTGATTTTCAGTGGCACTCACACTGCCTGCGTCCTGGCCACTGGTCCAGGGAGCTCTGCATTTTAATTTTATTTTAAATGAAGCTTCTTAAACATTTTAAAAACCTATTTACTTTACATACAACAATAGTTTAGTTATATATTATAGACTTATAGAAAGAGACCTTCTAAAAACATTAAAATATATTACTGGCACACGAAACCTTAAATTAGAGTGAATAAATGAAGACTTGGCACACCACTTCTGAAAGGTTGCCGACCCCTACTCTAACCTTTAGCAAGACCAGACTTGGAGGAAGGGAAAGCTGAGCAAAGTGACTTGCTCCCTGGTAGCCTTTCTTCTGCTGCATCAACTGGATCTCAGCTGCAACAGAAAATCTGGCCACTTATTTTATTGTAGTAGTTATGATCCGAAAAGTGACTGTAAAAACGGCAGCCTCTTACTCCACAGATCTGCTGTCTCTGTGCTAATCTACTTACTTTATTGAGTAAACTAAGTTAATTCATGTTTAGTCCTATGAGATGTGTTAGATCTGAACCACTAAAGGGGGACTGGTATGCATTTTGGTCTGGCTATGTAACTTCAACAGAATTGCCAAATAAGATGTATTTGCAGAATATTTATTATTACTGAAATGTGTGGACAGAACCCATTTTGACATTCTGATCCCAGGCTGAGTTTGCAGTAGTGGATGTTAGAAAAAATATCTTACTTGTAAATTGAAGCTGTATAATATGGAATCATAGAGACACCAAAAAACAAAAGTAAACAGGAAAAAAAAATGGAGCCACATGATGCCATTTTTCCAATGACTTGTCTCTATTTGGATCAAAACATTAGCAACTGCCCCACCCCACAAAAAGTCAATTTTTGAGTCTTTCCAAGCCCCAAATGATACTATTACTAGGGCAGCAAAGTTAACATGAAAGGGCAGCAGAATCTGGTAAAACAAGAGAAGGGTGAGTGTGCAGCCAGGCCTTGGGAGAGAAATGTAGGGCTCGGTCTCACAGGAGCCACACCCCTCCCATTTCATCCCAGTTACAGACAGTGCGGAAGCCCCCATGAGCAGGGCTGCCCAGAGGATTCAGGGGGCCTGCGGCAAAGCAATTTCGCGGATCCCTTCCATAAAAAAAGTTGCAATACTACAGAATACTATATTCTCGCGGGGGCCCCTGCAGGGCCTGGGGCCAATTAACCCACTTGCCCCCGGGCAACCCTGCCCACAAGCTCTGCTGTTGGTACAAGTGTCCCCTCGTTCCCCCCTCTCTCATCAGCCCTGGGCACACCTGCACATGCACGAATGTCCCTGTGTGCACACATGTGTACAAGCACGTGTGTGCATGTGCGTACACAGACGGGTGTGTTTGCGAACGCGGTGAGGGCTGTGTGGGTGGCACACAGGTGCACTGAGTACACACGCTTCGCAGGCCTGCTTGTCTGCGGGCCTGCTCGGCGCGTACCCTGCTCGTGCTGCGGGACGTAGGCACGGGCTGTCCCGTTGCACGCGCGCGGGGAGTACGCATGCGCAGACAGAGGCGGGACGCTGGTTAAGGCGGAGTCGCCCCGAAATACCCGGGCTCTCGCGACGTCCTCCCATGAGCTCCGGCACCGCCACGCCTCGCTCAGTCCCGCCCAAGTACACAGCGCCGAGACCCAATAGGCGGCAACGCTGTCACGTGATGGGGCTGGGTCGCGGAGGGGAAGGGCAATCATGTGACGACGGGCAGGCGGCGGCGGATAGGGCCGCACCGTCACGTGGCGGGCGTGAGCGGAGCCCCGCCCCCGCGGTCACGTGTCTCTTTCCGGGCGGCGGCAGCCGCGGCCTGCGAGGCGCATGTGCAGGCGTCCGCGCCGAGGGGGCCGTTGGGCTGCAGCTGCGGCGCGGGGCGGCCGCTCCCTGGCAGTGCTCGCTAAGATGGCGGACTTCCTGCCGTCCCGCTCCGCGCTGTCGGGCTGCTTCCCCGGCTGCCTGCTGACCAGCACCGAGGCCGAGCAGCAGCGCAAGTCCAAGGAGATCGACAAGTGCCTGAACCGCGAGAAGACCTACGTGAAGCGCCTCGTCAAGATCCTGCTGCTGGGCGCGGGCGAGAGCGGCAAGTCCACCTTCCTCAAGCAGATGCGGATCATCCACGGGCAGGACTGGGACCGGGCGGCCCGCGAGGAGTTCCGCGCCACCATCTACAGCAACGTGATCAAAGGTGGGCGCGGGGCCGGGCCCGGGCCCCTCTCCGGGGCCGCGGCCGTTGGGCCGGGATAGGGGGCGGGGCTGGGGACCGGCGACTGGCCTCCCGGGACCCTGGCCTGGTGTCGGCAATAGGGCCCGATGGCGGGAGGGGGAAGGTCTGAGGGGCGGCCGAGAGAGAGCGCGCGGGGGGAGTGGGTCTTGGGGGGAGGGGACGAGAGAGGGGGTATGGCCCCCCCAGGCGAGGGAGGTATAGGGGGGGAGAGGAAACGAGCCGGGAGAGGTGGATGTGTGGGGCGGGGGAGGGGCGAAGTAATTGGTCTCCAGGTGTGGGGGTGAGAGCGCGCGCGCGGGGCTGTGCTGGGGGCATGGGGGCGGGGAGGAGAGAAAGCATGGGCGGGTTTGGCCCCTGAGGAAGGAAGGTGGGGGTAAGAGAGGATGGTGGGGGGAAACATGGCCTCGGGGGGGGGGGGGGTGGAGGGCAGGGGGGGGGGGGGTGGGGGGGGGGCATAGCCCTGGGGGGGATGAGAGCATTGGAGTGGGTGGGGCACAGAAACCCCACCTCCTCCGGGGGTCACGAAGAGCCTTTACTAGACTATTACCTTCCTCAGACTTGTCCAAGCAGCAGCCCTGGCTCTTACCATCTGATCATTTGCTGCCTGATCGGCTTGGTTTTATTTCAATCACTTCACACTTTTATACAGCCCAGCACTAGTTTATGCAATAACCACTGAGGGGAGAGTCTCCGGGCTGGCGGGCCACCCTACAGGAAGCAGAGGTAGCCTGGGCTGTAACCAGTGACGTACAGTGCTCTCTGATGTGAGGTTCAGTATTGAGGGATTCTAGCTTATTGTGGAGTAGTTCCCTAGCTTTATTCATGCAAAACACACACACAAATTTTCATTCCGACGTATTTCAGCTTCACCACTTCCTAGTAAGGTGTCCCAGTGTGGAAAGGAGGAAACAGTGCATTTGAAAGTTTGTTTATATATATAGAGAGAGAGAGAAGTGTCCTGTGTTTGTGGAGAGGGATTTGCATATCAAATTGATTTAGTAGAAGCTGCATTGCCATAAATGTGGAAACTTAGACTGACCTAGTTGTTAAAAGAAGCCCACATATTCATCCTGCTCTGTGCACCCTCCAGAGCCAAAGTGCCATAACTGAGATGTGCATGTGACTTAAATGAGTTTGTCCGATGATTACTGTCATCCTTTTATCTTTTTCTTACCCAAGCCCCTCTAAATTTTTATCTTCACTCATCTCATTTTCAGATTAGACTATAAAGTTTACAAGGCAACAGGGATAAGATTTTCAAAATATGTAAGTGATTTAGGAGTCTTAAATCCCATTTTCAAAGTGTGCCTGTGATTTAGGAGTTAAGTTCCATTGACTTTCAGTAAAACTAGACTATAAGCCTAAAAGTCACCCTTGAAAAAGGGACCTAGACTCCTAAATTAATTACTCAGTTGAAAATTTTACCCCTAGTCCTTGTTCCATTGAGTGCCTAGTATGTGTTCAGGAGCTGCAAAAACTAAATAATAATGCTTTCCCTTACCCTGAGCAAATATGTATTGGGCAGATGCTCGGGGCAGAGTTCTGTTTGTAAATTCAGGTTGTTCTGCTGTAAAACAGTATGCAAATAAGGACTGCAGATTAATCTTCTAATACTTTAATTTTCTTTCCTTTTGCCAATCTGGAAGGTATGGTTAAGTGTTACCTGAAGAGAATGAACATTTTAAAAATAGTTTGTATATCACCCTCATGATAAAATTAGACATTTTTCTTATAAAAGTGGTTCTCACATCAAGATATTTTGATCCCATGTGCCTGTCATGTACTTGCGTCACCATGCTGATTTCCTCTTTTCAGACTTTCTCCTATCTATCAGTAAATCTAATTGTAGCATTAATCCCTCAGTCGTGTTAGTTTTTACTAATACTGTGTAG